>NW_016809864.1:593079-601479 GCF_001698545.2 Rhinopithecus bieti | reverse complement strand
ATGAGAAAACATTATCCAAAGTAAACTCTACTAAGCCAGTTTAATTTTGTGATCAATTATCTACGTGGGTCTATTGAACTTTTCTAATTTTCCCCAAACTTTAAAAAAATTTTTATTTATTTATTTTTGAGACGGAGTCTCGCTGTGTCACCTGGGCTGGAGTGCAGTGGCCGGATCTCAGCTCACTGCAAGCTCCGCTGCCTCCCGGGTTCACGCTAAAAATTTTAATTTACTGAAATTGGTGGCATGGAATCAATTGCTTTTCTTTATTTATTCAACATTTTCCCCATATTGCATATACTAGGTATAATTTACAATTGATTTCATTGTGAGACCATTATTTCGGCTAAGTCCTATTTTCCTGGGATAAATTATCAAAGATACACACGTAGTGAAGAAAATTAGAATGTTTTGTCAATTTTAGCTAGAAGCAAATTTGACTCTGTGATGTTTAGTTGTTTTGGTGTTAATTTGTATTGATAATTTATAGCTGTAATATTCATTATTATTTGAATCAAAGAATGATAGTTTGCATTTATTTCTTACTTACTTGAGAAAATTATAAGGTGTTTTGTTAGGTGGAGAGACTGGGAGAGATAGAAATAGGGAAGAATGGGGAAGGAGTGGGGAGAGGAGAGTGGAGAGAAGGAAAGACAGAGAGAGGGAAGACAGAGAGAGAGATGTGGAGGTCAACTGGAAGCCAGAGAGGATGGAAATGGGACTATGTTAGCCAGGTGCAGTGGCTCACACTGTAATCCCAGCACTTTGGGAGGCCAAGGCGGGCAGATCACCTGAGGTAAGGAGTTCCAGACCAACCTGACCAACATTGTGAAACCCTGTCTCTACTAAAAATACAAAAAATAGCTGGGCGTGGTGGCACATGCCCATAGTCCCAGCTACTTGGGAGGTTGAGATAGGAAAAATCACTTGAACCTGGGAGACGGAGTTTGCAGTGAGCCGAGATGGTGTCACTGCACTCCAGCCTGAGCGACAGAGGAGACTCCATCTCAAAAAAAAAAAAAAAAAAGAAAGAAAAAGAAAAAGAAATGGGACTATGTGGAAATGAGGGACTGAAGAGAGAGAAAGAGAGGGATACACTAGGGGCCTAAATATCCTCCAGGTCACAATGGTGGATCCAAACCCAGTTCCAGCTAGGATGTCTGGGGTTTTAATGCTAACAGCCAGGGTTCTCATTTCCTATCTCAGATGTCTTCTTCTCCCTGTATTTATCAATTTTACTCTATTTGGATACAGATTAGCCATCTCTGGGAAGCTGGGACGTGCCCTCCATCCCACCACAACTTCCAGGCCCTGCGTTTCGTAGGATACCGTGTATGGCTATGCAAGTTACTCAGTGCACAACTCAACTTGCTTACATTTATGCACTGATGCTTACTGTTCTTTCCCCACCTCACCGGTTCCAAATCAGTTTTTTTTTTTTTTTTTTTTTTTTTTGAGATGGAGTTTTGCTCTTGTTGTCCGGGCTGGAGTGCAATGGCACGATCTTGGCTCACCGCAACCTCCGCCTCCCAGGTTCAAGCAATTCTCCTGCCTCAGCCTCCCAAGTAGCTGGGATTACAGGCATATGCTATCACGCCTGGCTAATTTTGTATTTTTAGTAGAGACGGGGTTTCTCCATGTTTGTCAGGCTGGTCTCGAAATCCTGCCCTCAGGTGATCTGCTCGCCTTGGCCCCGCAAAGTGCTGGGATTACAGGTGTGAGCCACCGTGCCCAACCCCAAATCATAAAATTCTAAGAAAGGACTCTGATTGGTTTAGAAAGGGCCACGTGTCCATCTTTTGACCAATCTCTGTGGCCAACAGTATGATATTATGGTTGATACATCTTGTATGAAGATGACAAATTCATATGGAAGGAAGTGGTGGTTCTAATTCTCTCCAGAAGAGAAAGAACAAGGAATAATAATAATTTGTTTTTGGGATAAGCACAGTAGCTCATGCCTGTAATCCCAGTGCTTTGGGAGGCTGAGGTGGGAGGATTGCTTGAGCCTGGGTGGTCAAGGCCGCAGTGAGCTATAATTGCACCACTGTACTCCAGCCTCCAGGGTGACACAGCGAGACCCTGACTCTTAAAATAAATAAATAAATAAAATGAAATAATGAATGAATTAATTAAAAGAGAATAATAATTTCTTTGTTAAATAGAATTCCATAATAATCAATTATAAGGGAGAGAGTTGCAATGGCCCGATCTCAGCTCCCCGCAACCTCTGCCTCCGAGGTCCAAGCAATTCTCCTGCCTCAGCCTCCAGAGTAGCTGGGATTATAGGCATGCGCCACTACGACTGGCTAATTTTGGTATTTTTAGTACAGATGGGGTTTCACCATGTTAGTCAGGCTGGTCTCGAACTGCACTGGGCCCCAAATTATTTCTTTGGCAAAGTCATAGACCCCTCTCTCTCGGGGTCTGGATCGGGACCTCTTTCCAGCAACAGTCTTGTGAAGAAATGTTGGTTGTCTCAGTTACACTCTGAGATTGGTTTTATTTTTATTCCCATTTCATGGATGAGACAAGCAAGGCTCCAAGTGCTTAAGTGACAGGCTCCTTGGCCTTCCTGGTTCTCCCAGTAGTTGGGAAAAACTGCATTGAGACAGCAAAAAACAACAACAACAACAACAACAACAACAAAAACCAAACCAAAACAAAAAACAAAATTAAATTAAATTAAATTTAAAAAATTTTTTTAAAGTTACATGCTCCTGATCACAGAGCTAAGAAGTGTTTAGACCCTGTGCCCGAAACCAGGCTTACCGCTGGGCAACGTGGCTCACGCCTGTAGTCCCAGCTATTCAGCAGGTTGAGGCATGAACTGGGAGGAGGCTGCAGTGAGCCGAGATTGCGCCACTACACTTCCGCCTGGGTGACAGAGCAAGACTCCATCTCAAAAGAAAAAAAAAAATTGGCCGGGCACAGTGGCTCACACTGTAATCCCAGCACTTTGGGAGGCCAAGGCAGGTGGATCACTTGAGTTCAGGAGTTCGAGACCAGCCTGGCCAACGTGGTGAAACCTCATCTCTACTAAATGCAAAAATTAGCTGGGCATGGTGGTGTGTGCCTATAATTTCCAGTTACTTGGGAGGCTGAGGCAGGAGCATATCTTGAACCTGGGAGGCAGAGGTTGCAGTGAGCTGAGATTGCACCACTGTACTCCAGCCTAGGTGACAGAGCCAGACTGTGTCTCAAATTAAAATAAATAAGTAAATAAATAAATAAATAAATAAATAAATAAATAAAGGGGCTTACATTCCTCAGACAAAAATCATTTCATTTCTCGGTAATAATGCTCACAGTAAAGGTAGGCATTCACCCGTGCATAGCACAGACCCCAAATAGCAGTGGCTTACAAGAGCAAAGATGCAAGTATATTTCTGTCTCCTAAAGAAGTCCAACTACTTTTGGAAGTCCTACTTTGCAAAGCTGTCAGGAGCCCAAGATCCTTTCATCTCATTGTGTCTTCATCTCTAAGGTGCTGTGCTGGTTTTCATGGTCCAAGGTCCACATTCCAACCTTTACACAGGGGAAAAAGACACAAGGAAGGAACACACCATACTGTAAGGCGTCACTGAATTGGGAAGTTGTCCATGGCTCTTCTCGTAGCCCATCGGACAAAATGTGGTCACCTGGACACACCTTATTACAAAGGAGGGTGGGTAATGTAGTTTTCATTCTGGGAAGTCATCTCTAATAAGAAACCGGTTGGTTTCTGATTATCAAAAAGAATAGCTGGTACTTTAGGAGAATAGCACTTTGGGAGGCCGAGGTGGGCGGATCACTTGAGATCAGGAGTTTGAGACCAGCCTGGCCAACATGGCAAAACCCCATCTCTACCAAAAATACAAAAATTAGCCAGGTGTGGTGGTATGCTTGTAATCCCAGCTACTTGAGAGGCTGAGGCAGGAGAATCGCTTGAACCCAGGAGGCAGAGGTTGCAGGGATCTGAGACTGCACCACTGCACTCCAGCCTGGGTGACATAGTGAGACTCCGTCTCAAAAAAAAAAAAGCTAGGTTTTAGAGAATGGTAAGCAGTTTGTGCTATGGTTAGGTAACCAAGTATTTGATAATTTCCAGACCCGATGATTTTATTGATTATGCAGAAGCTTCTATAAAATAATTTTGCCTTTTGTTTTTTTGAGATAGAGTCTCACTCTATAGCCCAGGCTGGAGAGCAATGGCACCATCTCAGCCCGCTGCAACCTCTACCTCCAAGGTGCAAGTGATTCTCATGCCTCAGTCTCCCGAATAGCTGGGACTAAAGGCATGCACCACCATGCCTGGCTAATTTTTGTATTTTTTTCAGTAGAGATGAGGTTTTGCCATGTTTGCCAGGCTGGTCTCAAGCTTCTGGCCTCTAGTGATCAACCTACCTGGGCCTCCCAAAGTGCTGGGATTACAGGAGTCAGTGGGTGTGCCCAGCCTTGTATTTCTTTTGTAATAATGAGAACTGGTTAATAAAAGTAAGTGAGCTTCTGGCCTTGATACAAAAGCATACAATTTACAGTTGGAAAGATATTTAGAAGAAATTCAGCACAATCTAAGCCAAGATATATCATAAAATAGAAAAAAGAAAAAAAAGTAGTTGAAGATTCATTTGACTACTATGATCCTGTTTGGGTTTTAAAATGATGTATAGGATATAAATATACCTATGTAGGTGTGTATATAGAAAGATAGAGCTACATAAAAAGGGAAACAAATTAGAGAAGCACACATCAAATTGTAAATTGCAGTTATCTCTTGAATTTAGAAATGTGGAGGAGTTGCACTTTCTATTTATTTATTTCTGTAATGATTTTTATTGTGATATTTACTCATATTTTAATAAGCAGAAAAAACAATGTAGATAAAAATGGAAAGATTCCAAGTAGTGTTTTAATTCCTTCTGTAATAGCTCTAGCACCCAGACTCTGAGTAAATTCTTTCTTTCTTTCTTTCTTTCTTTCTTTCTTTCTTTCTTTCTTTCTTTCTTTCTTTCTTTCTTTCTTTCTTTCTTTCTTTCTTTCGAAACAGAGTTTCGCTCTTGTTGCCCAGGCTAGAGTACAATGGTACGGTCTTGGCTCACTGCAACCTCAGCCTCCCAGATGCGATTCTCCTGCCTCAGCCTCCAGAATGGCTGGGATCACAGGTGCCTGCCACCACACCCAGCTAATTTTTTTGTAGTTTTAGTAGAGACAGGGTTTCATCATGTTGGCCAGGCTGTTCTTGAACTCCTGACCTCAGGTGATCTGCCTGCCTCGGCCTCCCAAAGTGCTGGGATTACAGTTGTGAGCCACTGCGCCTGGCCAATAATTTCAATAGAGAATTCATTCATTCATTTTGTACATCCTGAAGAAGCAAGTACGAAAATACAGCCATTGTCCTGGGCCCTGGAGATACAAAGATGCAATACATCCAAAAAGGTCTTCCTATTAGAGCCCCAAGTAGTGAAACTAGGGAAAGGAGGGAGAAGGAGATAGGCCAGGAGGAAGAGAATGAAGAGGACAGTACTGTTACCAGTGCTCTCTCCTATCACATTCATGGTTATAGCCCTAGCATTTTGTTTTACTATGTTTTTGAGATAGGGTCTTTCTCTGTCACCCAGGCTGGAATGCAGTGGTGCGATCTCAGCTCACTGCAGCCTCAACTTCCCAGTCTCAGGTGATCCTCCCACCCCAGCCTCCCAAGTAGCTGGGACCACAGGTGTGTGCCACCACCCCTGGCTAATTTTTTTTTTGTTTTGTTTTCTGGTTTGTTTGTTTTGTAGAGACAGTTTCGCCATGTTGCCCAGACTGGTTGTGAACTCCTGGTCTCAAGCAATTGGCCATGCCTTGGCTTTCCAAAGTGCTGGCATTATAGCCGTGAGCCACTGTGCCTGGCCTTGCCCCAGCACTTTGGCTAGTGGCTGGCACATAGATGCTCAGTAAACTTGTTCAACGAACGAGTAACAGAGACAGAAGAAATAGTGAATAATCTGATATGTCAGACGGAATGGTCATTCTACCAGCAATGTAGGGAAGAATCATAGATAGGTTAGAGGAAGGCAGTGGCGATGTCAAGTAGAATTGTGGGGATGGGGGCATGCAGAACTCAACCTCTGGAAAGAGGAATAGAAAAGAGAAGCTCTAACTTCTCATTCTTAGGCTGCCCTTTCTTTTGTGACAGCTTCTATCTTGTACCTTCCACTCATTGGTACTTTGCTACATAAACAAAGGTTTTATGCTGTTCTGGTGATTAGAAAGTTCATGATAATTGTAATAATTTCCTTTGGTTCTCTTGAAATTAGTCTAGATATGAGATTTCATTTGATGTACCTTTTATTCAATTATACCGAGCTGGCTTTGATGATGCAAAACATAAAATAGTTAATTATCAATTATAAAGCACATTTACATAATTACCAAGCAGATCCAAATTGAGTTCATCCTTTCAGAATGAACTTCAAAAGGTGGCCTTGAGTTTCTGTATGATTTTCTTTACTTCCCCAGTTTCTTCACAGTAAAATTGTGTTACCCTTATAATGGCATTTTGAAAAAAATAGACTGAAAAAATAAATCAATGATATATGTAACTTTTTCTGTTCTAATCACTCTAAAAGTTTTGGGGCAATTGAGTATCACCAATTGAAGAAAAAAAGAAAAGAATAAAGAAAAAACAAAAGAAAATTTCCCCTGTAACCACAAAAGAAAAGAGACCATATCCCCCTCCTCTTAGAGTATTCCTGAGAGAAACCTAGTGGTCGCAAATTCTTATTTTATTCTGGTGGTGTCTCTGTAAATCTCTTCAGAGGCAAGTAAGCCTCTTGCCAGCTTTACAACCCAGAAACATTTTTTCAAAGGTCTTGGATTTATCCCCTTTGAAATGCAAATGTCTGAGGAAACAATATCTTGGTAACCCAGTCACTGTGGGCCCCTTTCTGTGAACTAGTGAAGGTGGTCATGAGAGAGGAGATCACTCCTCATATTGTCTTACACTTAATTTCTTGTTTGCTGAAAAGGTAGAAGTTAAAAGAATAAGCACAAGTGAAATTCATAGTCAGACAGCCCGCTGCAGCATTTCGGGCCTGGTAGTTAAAATTCAATCCCTGACCTCACTGCTTGTGTTATCTATAGATTTTAGACATTGTATGAGGAAGCACTGTGAAACTTCCCGTTCTGTTTTGTTTCGTTGTAATTACTGGTGCATGCAGCCCTCAGTTACGTACCCCTTGCTTGTCCAATCAATCATGACCCCCTCTTCATGCAGCCCCTTTAGAGTTGTGAGCCCTTAAAAGGGACAGGAATTACTTATTCAGGGAGCTCAGTTTCTAGGACTTAAGTCTGCCGATGCTCCCAGATGAGTAAAGCTCTTTCCTTCCACGATCCGGTGTCTGAGGGATTTTTGTCTACGACTCCTCCTGCTACAGTTAAAGAAATTTTACTAACTTTCCAGTCCACTTCAAGCCCAATTTTTTCACCACTGTTGGGAGTCAGAAATCGATACCCCAAAATAGGGCACTTTGACAGGCCGAACTGAGGAAGTCCCAAGGTCTCTCCAGCCTCACCCCACCCACTTCTCATCACTCAATCCTCCGTGTCTCCCAAAACACAGGATGAAGTTGTTCTCTGAATTTTCCTTATCTACCTAAAGCCCGAACCTGCAAAAGAAGAAAACAATGACCCCAGTCCCTGAGTTTTCATTAGCTGAACTCACATCACAGGAAGACTGACTGAAGTCTGCCAACACACCTGACCAGACTTGTCACAAACCATTTTCTGCTCTGCAGACCCAACAAACTTTGTTCCAAGCCAATGTGCGTTCTCTAAGCCCACTGAATCCTCCTAAAAATCCTTGTGGCTGGGCACTGTGGCTCACGTCTGTAATCCCAGCACTTTGGTAGGTCGAGGTGGGTGGATTACCTGAGGTCAGGAGTTGGAGACTAGCCTGCCCAACACTGTGTAACCCTATCTCTACTAAAAATACAAAAATTATCTGGGCGTGGTAGTGGGCACTTGTAATCTTAGCTACTCAGGAGGCTGAGGCAGGAGAATCTCCTGAACCCAGGAGGCAGAGGTTGCAGTGAGCAGAGATCGCACCACTGCACTCCAGCCTGGGTGACAAGAGTAAAACTCTGGCCGGGCGCGGTGGCTCAAGCCTGTAATCCCAGCACTATGGGAGGCCGAGACGGGTGGATCACGAGGTCAGGAGATCGAGACCATCCTGGCTAATACGGTGAAACCTCGTCTCTACTAAAAAATACAAAAAACTAGCCGGGCGACGAGGCGGGCGCCTGTAGTCCCAGCTACTCGGGAGGCGGAGACAGGAGAAAGGCGTGAACCCGGGAGGCGGAGCTTGCAGTGAACGGAGAGTCGGCCACTGCACTCCAGCCTGGGCGGCAGAGCAAGACTCCGTCTCAAAAAAAAAAA
>NW_016809864.1:518036-591688 GCF_001698545.2 Rhinopithecus bieti | reverse complement strand
ACAGGCTCTGTGTGAGCAACAAAGCTGATCATTTCACCTGGGTGCAGGCGGGCTGTGTCCCAGGAGAGCCACTGAAGGGAGATAGGGTTGGGCGGGTTTCTAGGATGTGGGATGTGGGTGGATGATGGAAAATTACAAAGGGGGTTTTTCTCTTGGGGGTGGGGCGGGGTCACAAGGTGCTCAGCAGGGGAGCTTATGAGCCAGGAGAAGGAATTTCACAAGGTAGTGTCATCAGTTAAGGCAGGAACAGGCCGTTTTCACTTCTTTTGTGGTGGAATGTCGTCATCAGTTAAGGCAGGAACTGGCCGTTTTCACTTCTTTTGTGGTGGAATGTCGTCATCAGTTAAGGCAGGAACTGGCCATCTGGATGTGTATGTGCAGGTCACAGGGGATATGATGGCTTAGCTTGGGCTCAGAGGCCTGACATTCCTGTCTTCTTATATTAATAAGAAAATAAAACGAAATAGTGGTAAAGTGTTGGGGTGGCCAAAATGTGTGGGGTGATATGGAGAGATAGTAGGCAATGTTTCTCAGCGCTGCTTCGAGTGGGATTGGGGTGGCGTGGGAACCTAGAGTGGGAGAGATTAAGTGGAAAGAAGATTTTATGGTAAGGGGTAATATTGTGGATTTGTTAAAAGGAGCATTTGTC
The DNA here is from genome assembly GCF_001698545.2 of Rhinopithecus bieti. Taxonomy (NCBI): domain Eukaryota; kingdom Metazoa; phylum Chordata; class Mammalia; order Primates; family Cercopithecidae; genus Rhinopithecus; species Rhinopithecus bieti. The sequence continues at coordinate 591,039 of NW_016809864.1, read as the reverse complement.
ATATAGAATGATTGGTGATGGCCTGGATGTGGTTTTGTATGAATTGAGAAACTAAATGGAAGACACAAGGTCCAAATTAAGAGAAGGAGAAAACAGGTATTGAATGAGTAAGAACTAGGAGGACCCAGAACATCCAATGAGAGAGTGCTCAAGGGGTTCGGCATAGCCCTGCCAGCAAAGATTATTTATTTACTTTAAGAGGGAGTTAAGTGTGGCGGTTTGGGGATAGCACCAGGAGGTATCAGTGGTGATGGCTTAGAGAAACAGTGTAAACCGGCAGTGTAAACAAGAGCAGGGCATTTATGAGGAGTTGAGAATGGTGAATAGGAGTGTGACTAGACAGCAGATAGTAGGGATGAGAAGTTTTTTGGGGCACAGTCCAAGTTGGTCTGGTCTCTGGAATGACACTGGGGCCTAATAAAAGGAGCATCCATGCAGGAGCTCAAACAGGCTGTACCCTGTAGCATTCTGAGCACAGGCCCGAATTCTGACAAGGGAAAGTGGTAAAAGTACTGTCTAGTCCTTTTAAGTTGGTGGCTGAGCTTGGTGAGGTGTGTTTTAAAAGACCATTAGTTCACTGAATACTAAGAGCCTGAGAATCTGCCTGGGTGATTTGACTAATAAACGCCGGTCTGTTATCGGACAGCATAGAGGTGGGAAGGCCAAACTGAGGAATTATGTCTGACAGATGGGAAGAAATGACCGCGGTGGCCTTCTCAGACCCCGTGGGAAAGGCCTCTACCCATCCAGTGAAAGTGTTTACCCACCAAGAGGTATTTTAGTTTCCTGACCGGAGGCATGTGAGTAAAGTCAATTTGCCAGTCCTGGGCGGGGCAAATCCCTGAGCCTGATGTGTAGGGAAGGGAGGGGTCCTGAACAATCCCTGAGGAGTAGTAGAATAGCAGATGGAACACTGAGAAGTGATTTCCTTGAGGATAGATTTCCACGATGGAAAGGACATGGGAGGTTCTAAGAGGCGGGCCAGCAGCTTGTAACCTACATGGAAGAGGTTATGAAATGACAATAGCATAGAATGGGCCTGTGAGGCTGGAAGGAGGTATTTTCCTTGGTCCAAGAACTATTTGCCTTGTGTGGGAAGAGATTGATAGGTAGAAGTTTCTGCAGGGGAATATGTGGGAGTGGCCAGATGAGAAGGAGAAAACTGCCATGAGGGATAGAAGTTGGAACGTTAGCTGCTTTTAAGCTAACTTATTAGAAGAAGCATTGTCCTGAGCGATGGGATCTGATGCCTTTTGATGGCCTTTGTAGTGAGTCACTTCAGCTTCCTTTGGAAGTAAAGCGGCTTTCAGAAGCGTTTTATTAAAGAGGCATTAATGATGGAGGACCCTTGCATAGTGAGGAAATTTCTTTCAGCCCATATACCAGTGTGGTGGTGCAGGATATGGAGGGCATATTTAGAGTCAGTATAAATATTGATGCGTAGTCCTTTTGCAAGAGTGAGGACTTGAGTTAAGGCAATGATTTCGGCTTGCTGAGAGGTAGTGGAGGGGGGCAGAAAGTATATGTGTCAGGTGTGAGGAAGAAAATATATTTTGGAAGTTATGAGAACTGTAGAGCGTGAGTTGAGCATAGTTTGTGATTTTGAGGGCCTCTAAAAGTATTAAGGCAGCGGCAGCCACTGCATGTAGACATGAGGGCTAGGCTCAAAGAGTAAGCTCAAGTTTTGGACAGAAAGGCTACACAGCACAGTCCTGGCTCTTGTGTAAGAATTCTGACCGCACTAACCATGCCTAGGAAGGAAAGGAGTTGTTTTGTCGAAGGGATTGGGGTTTGGGAGATTAGCCGGACACGATCAGCCAGGAGAGCATGTGTGTTTTCGTGAGAATTATGCCGAGATAGGTAACAGATGAGGAAGAAATTTGGGCTTGACTGAAGTAACGGGGTCTGTCTGTGAAGCCTTGCGGCACTACAGACCGGGTAATTTGCTGAGTCTGTTGGGTGTCACGGTCAGTCCAAGTGAAAGCAAAGAGAGGCTGGGATGAAGGGTACAAAGGAATAGTAAAGAAAGCATGTTTGAGATCCAGAACAGAACAATGGGTTGTGGAGGGAGGTATTGAGGATAGGAGAGTATATGGGTTTGGCACCATGGGTGGATAGGCAAAAGCAATTTGGTTGATAAGGCACAGATCCTGAACTAACCTGTAAGGCTTGTCTGGTTTTGGGCAGATTAAATGGGGAATTGTAAGGGGAGTTTATAGGCTTTAAAAGGCCATGCTGTAACAGGTGAGTGATAACCGGCTTTAATCCTTTTAAAGCATGCTGTGGGATGGGATATTGGTGTTGAGCAGGGTAAGGGTGATTAGGTTTTAATGGGATAAAGGATGCATCATTTGTTGTCAAGGAGGGAGTAGAAGCGTCCTATACTTGTGGATTAAGGTGGGGAGATACAAGGAGGGGATGTGAAGGAGATTTGAACTGGGAGAAAAGTGGCAATGAAATGTGGCTGTAGCCCAGGAATAGTCAGGGAAGCAGAAAATTTAGTTAAAATGTCTCGACCAAAAAAGGGAGCTGGGCAGGTGGGGATAACTAAAAAGGAGTGCATAAAAGAATGTTGTCCAAGTTGGCACCAGAGTTGGGGAGTTTTAAGAGGTTTAGAAGCCTGGCCGTCAATACCCACAACAGTTATGGAGGCAAGGGAAACAGGCCCTTAAAAAGAAGGTAATGTGGAGTGGGCAGCCTCCGTATTGATTAAGAAGGGGACGGACTTACCCTCCACTGTAAGAGTTACCCAAAGCGTCTGTGATGGTCCAGGGGGCTTCCGAGGCAATGGGGCAGTGTCAGTCTTCAGCCGCTAAGCTGAGAAGATCTGGGAAGGAGTCAGTCAGAGAGCCTTGGGCCAGAGTTCCAGGAGCTCTGGGAGTGGCTGCCTGGTGAGTTGGGCAGTCCGATTTCCAGTGGGGTCCTGCACAAATGGGACACGGCTTAGGAGGAATCCTGGGCTGCGGACATTCCTTGGCGCAGTGGCCAGATTTCCAGCACTTGAAGCAAGCTCTGGGGGAGGAGGTCCTGGAGGAACCCCTGGCAGCTGTGGTTCAGGCGTTTAAGTTCTTGTGTGCTGGAGATATGGCTGGGGTTTCTCACAGCAGAGGCAAGTATTTGTAATTCAGAAATGCGTTGCCGTCTGGCTGCTTCCTCTCTAGGTGAGGTTGATTAATTCCTGTTGTGGGATTGGAGGGCCGGATTCTAATTTTTGAAGTTTTTTTCTTATGTCAGGAGCTGACTGGGCGATAAAATGCATATTGAGAAGAAGACGGCCTCTGGCCCTTCTGGGTCTAGGTTGGTAAAGCATCTAAGGGTTGTTGCCAAACGGGCCATGGACTGGGCTGGGTTTTTATATTTGGTGAAAAAGAGCCTAAACGCTATCTGATTTGGGGCCTTTAGCTCCAGCCACCTTTTAAAGAGGAAATTGCTGGGCAGGTAGGGGAGGGCTAGTCGAGGAACTAAACTGTCAGTTGAACCAGGTGTGAGGAGGGGAGGTGATAAAAGTATTATAGGGTGGGGGAGCGCAGGCTGAGGAAAAATTGGGACCTAGCTTGGTCCCCTCCTCCCCTGGGGAGGAGGGGAGAGGTCAGATGGGTCCGTTGAAAAGGAAGATTCAAAAGGCTCAGCGATGCTTGGGGTTGGGACTGAGGGGACATGCGGGAGGGAAACAAGGAAGATTTGGGACGAGTTACATTGGGAACAGAGACTAGGGAGGGACCGATGTGTAAAAGAATGACTGGACATCAGGCACCTCAGACCGTTTGCCCTAAACGGTCTTGTAGGATAGAGAAATCCAAAGTGCCATTTTCTGGCCATTTAGAGCCATTATCGAGTTTGTATTGGGGTTAAGCAGTATTGCAGAAGAAAACGAGGCATTTAGGTTTTAGGTCAGGCGAGAGTTGAAGAGGTTTTAAGTTCTTGAGAAAACAGGCTAAGGGAGAAGAAGGAGAAATGGAGGGTGGAAGGTTGCCTATAGTGAAGGAGGCAAGTCCAGAGAAAACAGAGGGTAGAGACACAGAGAGAAAGTGTGGGGGATGCTGGCCCCCAAGAAAGTAGAGAAGGGTTGGGAGGTGCTTGGCCCCCCCCCCACCGTAAGTGGAAAAGGGGTGGGTAGAGTCATGTAGAGAAGGGGTGGGTGAGCAGCCAAAGCAGGCCTCCCCGCAATTCACTTGCCACCAAGGGCATGTGGGTGAATGACCAGAGCAGGCGTCCCCGCAGTGGTCAGACACCAATGAAATGTGGGTGAATAATCAGGCAGGCGTCCCCATGTGATTAAACACCAAGGGAAGCCTGCCTTCCCTAGTCCGTGACTGGCACCGGAGTTCGGGGTTCATGGATAAAATGCGTCTCCTTTGACTTTACCAGAAAAGGAAAGGAACTGAAATTAAGAGAAGGGAGAGATTGAAGGGTGGCACCAAGATTGAAAGGAGAAAGAGGTTGAGGGATAGTAAGAGAGGTTGGAGAAGAGAGTAAAAAGAGGCCGCTTACCCGATTTAAAATTGGTGAGATGTTCCTTGGGCTGGTTGGTCTGAGGACCCGAGGTCGTAAGTGGATCTTTCTCACGAAGCAAAGAGCAGGAGGACAGGGGATTGATCTCCCAAAGGAGGTCCCCGATCTGAGTCACGGCACCAAAATTTCACTTGCTTCCGTGTGAAGAGACCACCAAACAGGCTTTGTGTGAGCAACAAGGCTGTTTATTTCACCTGGGTGCAGGTGGGCTGAGTCCCAAAAGAGAGTCAGCGAAGGGAGATGGGGCGGGGCGGTGGATGGCGTTTTATAGGATTTGGGTAGGTAAAGGACAATTACAGTCAAAGGGGGTNCACAAGGTGCTCAGCAGGGGAGCTTTTGAGCCAGGATTAAACCAGGAGAAGGAATTTCACAAGGTAATGTTATCAGTTAAGGCAGGAACCGGCCATCTGGATGTGTACGTGCATGTCACAGGGGATATGATGGCTTAGCTTGGGCTCAGAGGCCTGACAGGTGGCGGGGGGGAACTTCCATTTGACCCTCTGAAGGTTCACTGAAAATCAACTGATGAAATGCAGATTAATAGGAGAAAAGGTGGCTCAGCATGGTGGCTTACACCTGTAATCCCAGCACTTTGGGAGGCTGAGGCAGGTGGATCTTTTGAGGTCAGGAGTTTGAGACCAGCCTGACCAACATGGTGAAACCCTGGCTCTACTAAAAATACAAAAATTAGCTGGGCGTGGTGGTGCACTCCTATAACCCCAGCTACTCAGGAGGCTGAGGCAGGAGAATCACTTGAATCCGGCAGACAGAGGTTGCAGTGAGCCAAGATCACACCACTGCACTCCAGCCTGGGTAACAAAGGGAGACTCTGTCTCAATCAATCAATCAATCAATCCATTTTTAAAAAGATTTTTAAAAAATCAAAGAGGAATGTTATGTGTGGTCCTGAAAGAAAGTTCATTGGCATTAGTAAAGCAACAGGGAGCTGACAAGCACCAATTGGTAGGTGACTCCTGTGGGCAAAATGAGTCCTAGAGTTGTAGCAGGTTATCTCAGCACCTATAGATAAAACTGGTTTCAAGTTACAACAGGCAGTTTCAGCCACTGGACTTGCAGAGAATAACATTTCTAGAGAAATATTAGGTACCTTGAGTGCTTTTTATCCCTGGCCCATTGACTCTGATTTAGTCGGGTATGACAAGAATGACCCAGTTTGTATAGCCCACTTTCAGATGACCTACAATCTAGCAAGGTAGGTCAGACAATTTCTTTATGGCCAGTTCTTACATGGAAGTGGAGTCGGGAGAGGTAGAGTAATACCTGTAGGTTTTATGGCTGGCTTTAGAAAAAAGAGGTTCTGGTTTCTGCGACCTGCCTTGGGGAAGAGGGAATCCAGTTTCTTTCTCTCTTTTTCTTTCTCTTTCTTTCTTTCTTTCTTTCTTTCTTTCTTTCTTTCTTTCTTTCTTTCTTTCTTTCTTTCTTTCTTTCTTTTCTTTCTTTCTTTTCTTCCTTCCTTCCTTCCTTCCTTTCCTTCCTTTCCTTCCTTTCCTTCCTTCCTTCCTTTTTAAATTTTAGTGGAAGCATGGTTTTCACCATGTTAGCCAGGGTAGTCTCTATCTCCCGACCTCGTGATCCGTCCACCTCAGCCTCCCAAAGTGCTGGGATTACAGATGTGAGCCACCGCACCTGACTGGGAATCCAGTTTCTGTGGGGGAAGATGAGGGGAGAGAGACAGGAGGGCAGAAGAAGGGCAGAGAGATAATTTTTTTCTGAGGTTGTTTGTAGGGCCTTCATTTTAGGGTATCATTTTCTGAGCCCCAACATCTCTTTCCTCAGGTTAGTGGTCTTTGTAATAAAAACCACACATTGGCAAAAGAAATAAATGACAATAGACTGGGCACAGTGGCTCACGCCTGTAATCCCAGCACTTTGGGAGGCCAAGGCAGGCAGATCACCTGAGGTCAGGAGTTCGAGACTAGCTTGCCCAACGTGGCAAAAACCCGTCTCTTCTAAAAATACAAAAATTAGCCTGGCGTGATGGCGGGTGCCTGTAATCCCAGCTACTGAGGAGGCTGAGGCAGAAGGATCGCTTGAACCTGGGAGGAGAGGTTGCAGGGAGCCGAGGTCGTGCCACTGCACTCCAGCCTAGGCTACAAGACCGAAACTCTGTCTCAAAAAAAAAAAAAAAAAAAAAAAAAAAAAGAAAAGAAATAAATGACAATAGAATGAGGGAAGGTCGGGTGCTGCGGCTCACACCTGTAATCCCAAAACTTTGGGAGACTGAGGAGGGCAGATCACTTGAGGTCAGCAGTTTGAGACCATCCTGACCAACATGGTAAAACACCATCTCTACAAAAATGAAAAATTAGCCAGACATTGTGGTGGGTGCCTGTAATCTCATCTACTTGGGAGGCTGAGGCAGGAGAATCACTTGAACCCAGGAGGTGGAGGTTACAGTGAGCCCAGTTTGTGGCAAGACATATCTCATTAACTCAGGCCTCCATAACAACTGTTTCAGCACTGAGTGGTTAAGTTAAGTATTAAAAGCCAGTGCCCTTATGCAAAGACTGAAATGTAGCAAAAGCCCAAAGAGTTTTGCCTAGGCCTTTCCTGGGCCTTAAAGCATGACAAAATAACGAAGGACAGCCTGGCCAACATGATGAAACCCTATCTCTACTAAAAATGTAAAAATTAGCTGGGTATGGTGGCATGTGCCTATAGTCCCAGCTACTCAGGAGGCTGAGGTAGGAGAATTGCTTGACCCAGGAGGCGGAGGTTGCAATGAGCTGAGATCATGCCACTGTACTCCAGCTTGGGTGACAGAGTGAGACTCTGTCTTAAAAAAAAAAAAAAAAAGTTAAATAAATAAAAATAAAAAATATAACAAAGGAATTCTTAACAGGACCCATTTAGGATTAAACAAGTTTTACTGAGGGTCTGAAGAAACTCTCCAGGCCTCCATAAATAAGTTTATTGGGGGTCTGAAGGCACTCCCCAAACCTTCGTGATTTAGCAGGAGACAAGAAAAGGGTAATCACCCCAGCACCTGGACCCATTTAGATTAAGTAAATTTACTGAGGATCCATGGGAAGGTCTTCTGGACTCAGACCTTACTTACAGATTAAAGGAAGTTAGGCTGGGCATGGTGGCTCATGCCTGTCATCCCAGCACTTTGGGAGGCTGAGGTGGTGGATCACTTGAGGTCAGGAGTTCGAGACCAGCCTGGCCAACATGGTGAAACTCCGTCTCTACTAAAAATACAAAATTAGCCAGGCGTGGTGGTGGGCACCTGTAATCCCAGCTACTTCGAAGGCTGAGGCAGGAGAATTGCTTGAACCCAGGAGGTGGAGGTTGCAGAGAACCGAGATTGTGCCACTACACTTTAGCCTGGGCAACAAGAGTGAAACTCTGTCTCAAAAAGAAAAAAGACACTGTCAACTAATGAGAAATAAAACTAACACCATGGAACCACAAACAAAACAGAAAATGTTTTAATCAGCATTTTTATGAATTGCAATTCGAGAGACACAAATCTAGCAAGTAGCTGAATTGTGTTCGGTCCAGGTGAGGTAGGCAGCGGTTTGTAAAGGTTTACTGCAAGTTTACACAAGTGGAAGATTTTAGCACAGCCCAGGATTGATAACACCTGGTTGACAGCTTAGAAAGGCTCCAGGCCATGATCAGCTTAATTCGGCACAGCTGTCTCCTTGGGCGCTTCGTGATCTACCGCGGTGTGAGCAGCTCAAATCCAATGCAGCTGCTTCTCCAGGACGTTTGCGATTTGGCCCAGTTCAAACAGGTGAAATCCCATCTGATCATGTGCGTGATGCATGACTAGGGGCTAGCTTCTCCTACCCTCCTGACTCCTTTGTAGAGACCTCTACATAATCATCTTCATTTCTGATTTGTTTACATAGCAGCCACGCTCGTATGTGCCAGGAATTTTGGGAGATACAATGAAGTGTAGAGCTCTCCCCACCCCCATTCCCACCGCCAACCCTCTCCAGGTGTCTCCAGGTGTCTCCACCTGCAGAGCCAATCACAGGAAGTCTTTTCTTTTTTTTTTTTTTTTTTTATTATTTTTTGAGACGGAGTCTGGCTCTGTCTCCCAGGCTGGAGTGCAGTGGCCGGATCTCAGCTCACGGCAAGCTCCGCCTCCCGGGTTTACACCATTCTCCTGCCTCAGCCTCCGGAGTAGCTGGGACCACAGGCGCCCACCACCTCGCCCGGCTAGTTTTTTTTTTTTTTGTATTTTAGTAGAGACGGGGTTTCACCGTGTTAGCCAGGATGGTCTCGATCTCCTGACCTCGTGATCCACCCGTCTCGGCCTCCCAAAGTGCTGGGATTACAGGCTTGAGCCACCGCGCCCGGTTAGGAAGTCTTTTCTAAGGCAGCTCGAGGAGGAGAGAAGGAGGAGACACGTTCAGCATAATGAAGCCCAGGTGTTGGGAGGTGGCCACACCTGGCCTCCTGAAAGGTCTCACTGTTCAGATGCTTTCCCAGGAAATGGGATGGAGGCTTCTTTTCTTCGTGCTCCAAGGGGTCCCAAGTCCCCTCCACATCTATCCTAGGTAACCAGATGCCACGAAAGCAGTGAAAACTGGCCCAAGGCAGAGAAGACACGGTCACAGGTAGGTCTGGGGAGCAGAGCGGGCAGAGGAAAGACTGCCAGATACACTGAGGTGGGTCATCCAGGACCAAGAAGCCAGGCCAGAGAGAGGGAGCCTCTGGGTCTAGATTTCAAGCTGAGTGAGTGACAGAGGCTGGATTTGAATCCATTCACTGAGAGCCTGGAAAAAGGCAGAGGAGGGACTCTCGTCACCTTCCCTTGTCTGATTTGCAGAGTGCTACTGGGTCCTCTAGAAAAGAGCTGCTGCTTTGCATTCTTTGAGACTTGAAAACACATTTTGTTTTTTGAGATGGAGTCTCGCTGCAAAAGCAACTACAAGTATTCCTCCCTATCTAACTTTATTTGCGTAGCAGGTGTTTGGACAGAATGGGATACCAGTTATCTGAAGTCAGACCAGCCTGAGTTCAAACTCTGGCCTTCCTACTTCTAACTGGGTGATATCAGACAATGTATTCAACTTACCTCAGCCTTAGTTTCTTTATCTATAAAATGGGAATAAAACCTACCTCAAGAAGATATTACAGTGAGAAAATGCATTTGAAGGGCCTGGAAAGTTTTCAGTAAATGTTAACTATGCTTATTGAGCTATAAACTACTTAATGCAACTACAAGGGGCCGGCCTTACAGTTCAAGCTGCCAGTGCAGTATAAGCTGCTGTCTGTTAGGAGACAGTTCTCCACGGGCCTCTTTTATGAAGCAAAGTACTGAGTTCCTTTCCAGGAGAGTTCTGAACTTTTTCTTTTTTGAGAGAGGGTCTCACTCTGGCGCTCAGGCCGAGTGCAGTGGTGTGATCACAGCTCACTGCAGCATCCACCTCCTGGGCTCAAAGAATCCTCCCAACTCAGCCTTCTGAATAGCTGGGACTACGGGCGTGTGCCACCATACATGGATAACTGATAAATTTTTTGTAGAGATGGGGGGGTGGGAATCTCACTATGTTGCCCAGGCTGGTCTTGAACTCCTAGACTCAAGTAATTCTCCCACTTTGGCCTCCCAGATTGCTGGGATTATAGGTGTGAGTCCTTGCATCTGGCTAAGCTCTGAACTTTTCAAGGATGTTTGTGTAATGAATAGCTTTGAAAAACTGAGACAGGGCCAAGCACGGTGGCTCACACCTGTAATCCCAGCACTTTGGGAGGCCGAGGTGGGAGGATCACGAGGTCAGGAGATCGAGACCATCCTGGCTAACACAGTGAAACCCTGTCTCTACTGAAAACACAAAAGATTAGCCGGGCGTGGTGGCGGGCACCTGTAGTCCCAACTACTCGGGAGGCCAAGGCAGTAGAATGATGTGAACCCAGGAGGTGGAGCTTGCAGTGAGCCAAGATCACGCCACTGCACTCCAGCCTGGGTGACACAGCAAGACTCCATCTCGAAAAAAAAAGAAAAACAGAGACAGTATCTTCCTCCAGAGGAAAGTGTAGGTTTGCTTACTGCCTATTATAAAAGATTCAGGATCCCTGAGCTCAGGCTTCCTCTCCTATATTGCAACCTAGCATGTGTACAGCAATCATTGGACCCTTTTGGTATTACTCTTTGGAAACTGGGGCTTGGGGAATGCGCACAAAAAGTGCTGGCTACTGCTATTGCTGTGAGTAATAAACTGTCTTTTATCTCTGATCCAGGAGCCTCATGTCTTTTTACCAACATCCATAGTCTACCCAGTAGGGCAGGCTAATTTGTTAACATGCAAGTAGGGCAAAATCTGAGATCCCTCACAGTCCTTGATGCTGTGATCATACTAGACAGGAGAAGAGGGGGAAGTAGGAGGGCAAATCTTCCTCTTCCTGGAATCTTTAGTCAGTGCTGTATTTCTCTTTCTAGAAGGCCCTGCTTTCTCTCCAGGGCCTGCAATTGTTCTGAAACAATTGGTGAAAGGGAGAAAGAGAGATGTAGGACAATACATCAGCTTTCACCTTTGCATAGAAAAATGTTTCCTGGCCGGGCACGGTGGCTCACACCTGTAATCCCAGTACTTTGGGAGACTAAGAAGAGCGGATCACTGAGGTCAGGAGTTCAAGACCAGCCTGGGCAACATGGCAAAACCCTGTCTCTACTAAAAATACAAAAATTAGCTGGGTATTGCGGCACATGCCTGTAATCCCAGCTATTCAGGAGGCTGAGGCAGGAGAATTGCTTGAACCCAGGAGGCAGAGGTTGCAGTGAGCTGAGGTGGCGCCACTGCACTCCAAATTGGGCAACAGAGTGAGCCTCCATCTAAAAAAAAAAAAAAAAAAAAAAAAAAAGTTTCCCAAATGCCAGCCATTTGAGTACCACCTTGATTTTTATTTTTATCATATCTACCTACAATCTACATAATTACTTTCATGATAACATTTTTAATGGACTTTCCCTTTTATTTATGTAGATAATTCTGAAATCTTTTTTGAGACAGGATCTCACTGTGTTACCCAGGCTGGTCTGAAATTCCTGGGTTCAAGCAATCTTCCCGCCTTAGCCTCTTGAGTAGCTGAGATTACAGGCAAAAGCCACCGCCCCCAGACTAGATAATTCTTTTGGAAGGAAATCTCATATCACTGATAAATGGAAAACTCGCAATTACTCTGTAATCGGAAGACAACTTTGCAAACAAATGCCATGGAAATAAAAATAATACTATCAAATAATTGCCAGATATGGTTATCTGAAGACCTTGGTCCTATTCTTAATGTTACAAAGGGATATTACCCAGGATTTGAGAAGTCTTATAGATGGAATACCACCAAACTTTCTCTTTGATGTAATGAGCAGCATTGGAAGATAAATAAAAAACTAGGACCATCTTAATTATGAGGGCTCAGGGAAAACTTCCTCTTCACCGTCTGGAGGTTCATTGAAAATCAACTGATGAAAGGCAGATGAATAGGAGAAAAGGCATATACATTTATTAATGTGCACAGGAGAGAATCACAGAGCAATGACCCTGCCATGCAGTGAGGTACAGGTGGTTATATTCACTTCTTAGGACAAAGGGAGATGGAGACGTGTGGATGATTTTAGGGGATAGTGGTAGTAAATGCATTGTCAGGGGGCTTGCAGAACATACAATGGCCTGGGACAAAGACTACTGGGCCTGCAGATCAGACAATGGTTTGTGACAAAATTCTGTCCAGGAATGTTGATAGACTTCATAGACTTCAGTCTTTCTTTGTGTGATAGGAGTTCAGTTAATTAAAGCTCAGGGAGGGGACCAGAGGTCATTGGGTCTTCTTTGGCAGGTCTGGACTTTAGGTAGCTAAAGGAAGTTCACAGAACAACTTCATCCTGTGCTTTGGGAGACACAGAGAAATGAGAGACAGGAAGTGGGAGGGAGGAAGTCAGAGGGCTCTCACAGCTGCTGCTGCTTCTATTTAGCATGTCAGAGTGCCACATTTTGGGGTGTCGGTTTCTTTTTTTTTTTTTTTTTTTTTGAGATGGCGTTTCACTGTTGTTGCCCAGGCTGGAGTGCAATGGCGTGATCTCGGCTCACCGCAACCTCCGCCTCCCGGGTTCAAGTGATTCTCCTGCCTCAGCCTCCCAAGTAGCCGGGATTACAGGCGTGTGCCACCACGCCCAGCTAATTTTGTATTTTTAGTAGAGACAGAGTTTCTTCATTTTGGTCAGGCTGGTCTCGAACTCCTGATTTCAGGTGATCTGCCCACCCCGGCATCCCAAAGTGCTGGGATTACAGGCATGAGCCACCGCGCCTGGCCCAGTTTATCTTTTTTGAGATGAAGTTTCACTCTATCTCCCAGGCTGGAGTGCAGTGAAACCATCTTACCTCACTGGGTTCAAGCGATTCTCCCACCTCAGCCTCCTGAGTAGCTGGGATTACAGGCACCTGCCACAACACCAGGCTAATTTTTATATTTTTAGTAGAGCGGAGGTTTCACCATGTTGGCCAGGCTGGTCTCAAATCCTTGACCTCAAGTCATCTGCCCACCTCAGCCTCCCAAAGTGCTAGGATTACAGGTGGGAGCCACCACACCTGGCCTCATCCAGCTAATTTTTAATTTTTTATAGAGATGGGATCTCTTTATGTTGCCCAGGCTGGTCTCGAACCCCGGATCTTAAGTGATCCTCCCACTTCAGCCTTGGCTTGCTTTGGAATTGTTCTAAGGGTGGCTGCAACCAGGCCCAGAGTACAAACCAACTCATCCAACCTTTACCCTTCAAGGCTTCAGAACTGCGTGCTGTAATTTCCAGCACCTGAATTTGGCCAGCAAGCAATCCCCTGTTTGTTTTTCCTGTGCAAAACGCTCTAATTGCTGGGAATTGAAAGACTACTAGCCTGAAAATAGATTGTTAACGACTGGAGGAGAGACCACAGCAGAATAAATAACCAAGCAGACTGGAGGCCCGTTTCAGGCGGGGGGAAAACGGTGATTTCCTTAATGTTTGATTGAGTGCCCTTTGAGTCCTTTGGAGAGAGCTGCAGGGGCAGTACTGAAATAGGCAGGTCCATAGTCTTTAAAAGATCAGGCCACCTACTGACTTCTGGTTTTCTTTTCTTTTCTTTTTTCTTTGAGACAGAGTCTCACTCTGTTGCCCAAGCTGGAGTGCAGTGGGATGATTTAGTAGAGATGGGGTTTCACCATGTTGGCCAGGCTGGTCTCGAACTCCTCACCTCAGGTGATCCACCTGCCTTGGCTTCCCGAAGTGCTGGCATTATGGGCATGAACCACAGAGCCCAGTCACCTACTACTGGCTTCTTACATTGCGTGGTAAATATTTACAGAGCAACCATGGTGTGTGAGACGCTGTTGCTGGGGTAGAAATAATGGCTGGGCTGAAAGGAAGCCTCCCTAGGTGACTGACTTTCTCCTTCACCCAGAGGATCGAAGTCCAGGGTGTTTTCACAGCATGCTCTTATTCTGCTCTTACTAGATCCTTATCCATTCCCCGAAGTTACTTGCACATTAAAATTTTTTTAAATTTTTTAATTTTTAATTTTTTTGTAGTGATGAAGTTTCTGCAAGCAATTCTCCTGCCTCAGCCTTCCAAAGTCCTGGGATTAAAGACGTGAGCCACCGTGCCTGGTCTATCTGCACTTTTTTTTGAGGTAAGACAGCATTCGTATACCCTTATATCATAACACTTTGTCAGATACATGGCAGATGCTCAATAAATCGTTATTAGAGGCCAGGTGCAGTGGCTCACTCCTGTAATCCCAGCACTTTAGATGTGCGGATCACTTGAGGCCAGGAGTTCAACACCAGCCTGGCCAACATGGTGAAACCCTGTCTCTACTAAAAATACAAAAAGGCCAGGTGCAGTGGCTCACGCTTGTCATCCCAGCACTTTGGGAGGCCGAGGTGGGTGGATCACAAGGTCAGGAGTTTGAGACCAGCCTGGTCAACATAGTGAAACCCCGTCTCTGCTAAAAATACAAAAATTGGCTGGGCTTGGTGGCATGCGCCTGTATTCCTAGCTACTAGGGAGGCTGAGGCAGGAGAATCACTTGAACCCGAGAGGCAGAACTTGTGGTGAGCCAAGATCGTGTCACTGTACTCCAGCCCAGACAACAGCAAGACTCCGTCTCAAAAATAAATAAATAAATAAATGAAAACAAATAAATAAAATAAAATTAGCCAGGTGTGGTGGCACACACCTGACATCCCAACCACTTGGGAGACTGAGGCAGGAGAATCGCTTGACTCCACAGGGTGGAGGTTGCAGTGAGTCAAGATTGCACCACTGCACTCCAGCCTGGGTGACAGAGTGAGATTCTAGCTCAAAAAAACAAAACAAAACAAAAATGTCTTTATTAGAGGAATGCCCGGAATTCTACCCACTATTCATTTATTCCATTTGGTTAAACATTGCGTTCTTTCAAGAGGCCTCTTAAAATACAAACCACTTCAGTGACAGAACTATATTCAGGTCCTAGGAACTTAGATATTTAATTTTGTTAGTTTATTTAAAATAGGTGATTTATTCTCAAGATTCAAAGCTGTAAATGGATTTAGATAACTCAGCATCCTGATAATATTAGGTATCTATAAAAAAGGAGCCTGAAAGTAGAGAGAGACAAAACAAGGAGAGAGTTGGCTGGAATACGAATATATGTGCTTTTATTATTTTCTGTCTTTTTTCTCCTACTCTCTGTCTCTATGTTATAGCATGTGGTTAAGTAAGTAAAAAACCAACAACACACTTACTATCTTACCAAAAGTCATTGGTCTCATTACATGATTAGACATGGTAGGACACCTTTGTATTAGTCATATGTTTCTAAGTTGCAAATAACACAAATCCAAATATTAAAAAAACACATAGGCCAGGCACAGTGGCTCATGCCTGTGGTCCAAGCTCTTTGGGAGGCCAAAGCAGGAGGATAACTTGAGCCCAGAAGTATGAGACCAGCCTGGGCAACATAGTGAGACCCCGTCTCCACAAAAAGGAAAAAAAAATTTGCCAGGCACAGTGGCTCATGCCTGTAAGCCCAGCACTTTGGGAGGCTGAGGGAGATGGATCACTTGAGGTCAGGAGTTCAAGACCAGCTTGGCCAACACGGTGAAACTCCATCTCTACTAAAAATACAAAAAATTAGCCAGGCTTAGTGGTGCATGTCTGTATTCCTAGCTACTGGGGAGGCTGAGACAGGAGAATCACTTGAACTTGGGAGACGGAGGTTACAGTGAGCTGAGACCAAGCCATTGAACTCCAGCCTGGGTGACAGGGAGATTCTGCCTCAAAAACAATAAGAAAAAAAAAAAAATTAGCTGGGCATGGTGGTGCATGCCTGTGGTCCCAGCTACTTGGGAGGCTGAGGTGGAAGAATTGCTTGAGCCTGGGAGGTAAGGGCTGCAGTGAGCTGCGACTGAGTCACTACACTCCAGCCTGGGTACAGGACCAAGACCCAATCTCAATAAATAAATAAAAATAAAAAAGGCCTACATAAAAATAGCACTGACTGGCCGGGCGCGGTGGCTCATGCCTGTAATCCCAACACTTTGGGAGGCCGAGGCAGGTGGATCACGAGGTCAGGAGTTCAAGACCAGCCTGGCCAACATGGTGAAACCCCATCTCTACTAAGAATACAAAAATTAGCTGGGTGTGGTGGCGTGCATCTGTAATCCCAGCTACTAGGGGGGCTGATGCAGGAGAATCGCTTGAACCCGGGAGGTGGAGGTTGCAGTGAGCTGAGATCACACCTCTGCACTCCAGCCTGGGGGAAAAAGCAAGACTCCATCTCAAAAAAAATAAAATAAATGGGGCCTATCATGGGGAGGGAAGGGGGAGGAGGAGGATTGCATTGGGAGTTATCTGTTAAATGATGATATTGATGGGTGGCTGACGAGTTGGATGGGTGGCAGTCACACCAACATGGCATAAGTATACAATGTAACAAACCCTGCACCGTATGCACATGTACCCTAGAACTAAGTATAATTAAAAAAAAAAAAAAAAAACTTTTACATGTGAGATTGGGCATATACCAATTATTTTAACAATGTATCATTCAATAAATGATTCAAGACAAATTAAAAAAAAATAATAAAATAAAATAAAATAAAATAGCACTGACCTAACCAAAAAAAAAAATTTTTTTTGAGACGGAGTCTCACTGTGTCACCTAGGCTGGAGCACAGTAGCGTGATTTCGGCTCACTGCAACCTCTGCTTCCTGGGTTCAAGCAATTTTCATGCCTCAGCTTCCCAAGTAGCTGGGATTGCAGGCATGTGCCACCATGCCCGGCTAATTTTTGTATTTTTAGTAGAGACAGGGTTTCACCGTGTTGAGCAGGCTGGTCTTGAACTCCTGACCTCAGGTGATCTGTTCACCTCGGCCTCCCAAAGTGCTGGGATTACAGGCGTAAGCCACCACGCCTGGCTCCTAACCAAAATGTTTATGAAGCTTCAGGCACGGCTGGATCTTGGTGCTTAGGCAACGTAAAAAAGTATTATCAGCGTTAGTCTTCGTGTTCCAGGCTGGGAAACCTAGAACAACATACGTATTTCCCAATAATTTCATGAATAATTTCAAACCTGGTACTAACATGAATTATTTCTGGTTGGCCAAGCCTGGATCTTATATTCATTCTTAGAGACAGAGCAAGGGAAAATCAGGATGCTGTTAGCAGAAGAAGGATAGATTCTGGAAAGGCAAAACTACATCCTTGCATGACATCTTAACACTCATAAAACTCATCCAAGGTCTGGGTCAAAGCCTAACCATCCATTTGGCTTTCGATATACTTTCTGAGTGCTCATAGATCAGACATGACTCAAAATTGCTGACATATCATTAGGAAAATTAAATTACAAATTCATAGTAGAGAGAAGTATTGATTAAATAAGTTGATTTATTACCAACGAGCCCAACTTCTCTTCAAATCAGAGCATGGAAAGGAGGGTAGGGATAGCCTGGTTGGATTCACTCCCAAGCCATCATTCTACGGATGTCATTTTTACTGTAAATGTGTTAGTGTTTCTCACCTCCCTACTTTGTTTTCCATCGTTACATCCCACTTTCCTTCTAGGGACAGCACACAGCCTTTTTGGCAGCTTCCTTGGTCATGTGTGGACATATGACACACCCCAGGAGATAATATTCTTTTCTTTTGCTTTTTTTATTTTGAGACAGAGTTTCACTTTGATGCCCAGGCTGGAGTGCAGTGGCACGATCTTGGCTCACTTGAACCTCCGCTGCCCAGGATCAAGCAATTCCCCAGAGAAGATTTTCTGACACTTGTTGAAGAACAGTACGAAAGTCTTTGTCCAAGAAACCACTGCAGTGGAGTTTTGCAGTAGGGGAATGAGATTGGGATCACTTTCAAATACAACAAGGAAAAATGGGGGTTTATAGCCAGAGGGCAGGGTCATGGTGGGAAGGATTAGTGGATGGAAAATTACTATTAATAAGAGGATAGAGTAATTCTTGCTAAAATTACCTAACAGGGTTCTTGCTAAAGCCAGGCTAGGGTGATCAGACATCACCTGGGGGTGGTGGGGAAGACGACTTTGATTAAATATTTGAGGATTGTCAGCGATCACAGGTGGGGATGCTGGCTAAACCACCATGACAGGAATTTTACTAAAACTGGGAGATGCAAAGACAAACAGGGAAGTCCAGAGGTCAAGGCCAACTTAAGAAGTGGGTTCAGAGGAGCCTGACTAAAGTTTGGTCAAGGAGAGAATCTTTGTCAACAGCTCAGGGCAATACATTCTGAGGACAGTAATATAAAGTTTGTAATAAAAATAGGGCTGTAGAGCTACTCTGATTTCTACTGTTTCAAGCCCAATTTCCCAGCCTTGTTTTTTTTTTTTTTTTTTTGAGACAGGTTCTTGTTGCCCA
Source organism: Rhinopithecus bieti (assembly GCF_001698545.2). Taxonomy (NCBI): domain Eukaryota; kingdom Metazoa; phylum Chordata; class Mammalia; order Primates; family Cercopithecidae; genus Rhinopithecus; species Rhinopithecus bieti. The sequence goes on along the minus strand of NW_016809864.1, from coordinate 572,657 downwards.
GGCTGGAGTGCAGTGGCATAATCACAGCCCACTGCAGACTTGAACTCCCGGGTCCAAGCCATCCTCCCACCTCAGCCTCCTAAGTAGCTGGGACCACAGACATGTGCCACTGAGCCTGGGCTAATTTTTAAAATTTTTGTAGACATGGACCCCGTGTTGCCCAGGCTGAAGCTTCCCCTCTTGTTGACAGTCTGGTTTCTCCAAAGTTGTTGCTAGGCATAATGGGATGGGTGGTCAGCAGGTGTCTACAGATAAATCATTGGGAAGGCAGATGTAGAGAAATGGCTGATAGGCTGGGTGCGGTGGCTCACGCCTGTAATCCCAGCACTTTGGGAAGCTGAGGCGGGTGGATCACCTGAGGTCAGGAGTTCGAGACCAGCCGGACCAACGTGGAGAAACCCCGTCTCTACTAAAAGTACAAAATTAGCCGGGCATGGTGGCACATGCCTGTAATCCCCGCTACTCAGGAGGCTGAGACAGGAGAATCGCTTGAACCCGGGAAGCGGAGGTTGCAGTGAGTCGAAATCATGCCATTGCACGCCAGCCTGGGCAATGAGAATGAAACTCCATCTCAAAAAAATAAAATAAAATAAAATAAAGAAATGGCTGATAGACGGTTGGTGCATTCTTCCAACCCCCTCTGAGCAAATGGCATCTTAGTTTGGGGGGACTTGACCGATTTATCTTCCCCAGACGATGTAATTACCATTGCTACAGAAATGAGTGCTTTTATTTTCCACTGACTGTGGTAGTAAGGATGATACAGAGCCTAGACTGGTGTCTGGGCAGGTGTGAAGGCGGCACACTCATGCTCTGTGTGCGTGATTGAAAGTGAAAATGTCTCTGAAGGGAGGACAGTTTGACAATACGAATCAGAATTTTAAGGATGAATACCTGTTTTATTTTACTTTCAAATATTCAATTAATTTCAGAAAGATTTCTTTCACTTTCAAAATTTCAAGTAGTTCTCATTTGGGGGAAAATTTTTTAAAGAAAACTGTGTTGACACGAGGAATTGACTTGTCAAATTAGATTTGTGAATCATGCATCTAATCTAACACTAAACCTAACCAATGATTAAAAATTACAAGCAAGGTTGGGCGCTGTGGTTTATGCTTGTAACCTTAGCAGTTTGGTAGGCTGAGGTAGGAGGATCACTTGAGGTCAGGAGTTCAAGACCATCCTGGGCAGAAAAGTGAGACCCCATCTCTACAAATAATTTTAAAATTAGCTACGTGTGGCAGCATGCACCTGTAGTCTCAGCTCCTTGGGAGGCTAAGGTAGGAAGATCGCTTGTGCCCATGAGTTCAAGGCTGCAGTGAGCCATGATCATACCACTGCACTCCAGCGTGGGCAACAGAGTAAGACTCTGTTTTAAGAAAAAAAAAAAAAATTACACGCAGGGTGTAGCAAGAAGTGGGCACAAACATGACACTCCCTTATACGAGAGCCCGTATCTGTCAGATTCTGCTTTCTACTTATTCTGAGTTGTTTTGGATTAATCAGTGAGTACCAATGATGAATATGGGTCATTATCTTCAGAGGAAGCAATTATGGAATAATATTGATTTGTCTGTTTATTTATATGTATATTTAAGGATGGTGTCTTATTCTGTCACCTAAGCTGGAGTGTAGTGGTGCAATCACAGTTCACTGCAGCCTTGACTTCCTGGGCTTAAGCCATCCTCCTGAGTAGCTGGGACGAGAGGCTTGCTACCATGCCCAGGTAATTTTTTATTTTCTGTAGTGATGGGGTCTTACTATGTTGCCCAGGCTAGTCTTGAACTCCTGGCTTCAAGTGATCCTCCCACAGCAGCCTCCTAAAGTGTTGGGATTACAGAAATAAGTCACCGTGCCTGGCCATAATTTTCCAGTTTTATCCTCCATTAATTACATAGATACAAATGTCTTGGTGATTACTTCCCATTCTCTAGCCAGCCATTATCCACAAGTTGGCATTGTAGGCAGGCCAAATACATCCTGCTGAAAGCATTTTAGAGATAGGTACTCCCTGGCCTCTTTCTTCTAGTCACTACCTGTTTTCAAGGAGGTATGGTGGAGGCCATTCACTTCCAGGTATTCTCTGGTTGGGAAAGAGTGGGTTATGGGCTGTTGTATTTCTCTTCTTCCCAGAAGTAATCTGGAAAGTGTAAAAAGTAATATGTAGGAGGGTGGTTGTAGTAGTCTGTTTTTGAACTGGTGATAAAGACATACCTGAGACTGGGTAATTTATTAAAAAAAAAAAAAAAAAGTTTAATGGACTCACAGTTCCACATGGCTGGGAAGGCCTCACAATCATGGCAGAAGTTGAAAGGCACGTCTTACATGGCAGCAGACGAGAAAAAATGAGAAGCAAGTGAAAAGGGTTTTCTCTTATAAAACCATCACATCTCTTGAGACTTATTCACTACCACGAGAACAGTGTGGGGGAAACGCCCCCACAATTCAATTATCTCCAAAAGGGGTCCCTCCCACAACTCATGGAATTGTGGGAGTTACAATTCAAGATGAGATTTGGATGAGGACATGGCCAAACCATATCAGTGGTGACTGATATATTCTTTATAATTGTTAAAATGTCATTCTTAAAATGTTAGAAAGCATAGTTGTCATACAAACGCATCATAAACGTGTAGAATTTTAATTTATTAATTTATTTATTTTTGAGACAGAGTTTCGCTCTTTTTGCCCAGGCTGGAGTGCAATGGAGCAATCTTGGCTCACCGCAACCTCTGCCTCCCAGGTTCAAGAGATTGTCCTGCCTCGGCCTCCTGAGTAGCTGGGATTGCAGGCATGTACTACCATGTCTGGCTAATTTTGTATTTTTAGTAGAGAGTGGGTTTCTCCATGTTGGTCAGGCTGGTCTTAAACTCTCGACCTCAGGTGATCCACCCACCCTGTCCTCCCAAAGTGCTGGGATTTTTTTTTTCTTATTTATTTATTTATTTATTTATTTATTTTTTGAGACAGGGTCTTGTTCTTTTGGCCAGGCTGGAGTGCAGGGGTGCGATCATGGCTCACTGCAACCTCAACCTCACAGGCTTAAGCTATCCTGCCACCTCAGCCTCCCAAGTAGCTGGGACCACAGGTACATGCCACCACGCCCAGCTAATTTTTAAATTTTTTGTAGAGACAGGGTTTTACCATGTTGCCTTGGCTGGTCTTGAACTCCTGCGCTCAAATAACCCTCCCACCTCTGTCTCCCAAAGTGCTGGGATTACAGGCATGAGTCACCGCGCCCGGCCTCCCTTTATAAAGGGATCCATCAGTCACTGATTTTAAGGCCCACCGAATCCGGTATAACCTCATCTTACCTTGATTATATCTATATTTTCCAGTAAGGTCACCAGGGGTTAGGACTTGACCATATCCTTTTGGGGGACACAATTCTACCCATTCCAAATGTTAATTCGTTTATTTAATTTATCTTTTAAAAATCTTTCTTCCTGCCCCACTAGGATATAAGCTCTGTGGAAGCCACCTTGGTCCTTTTTCCCTGGTCTAGCTCCAGTGTTAAGGGCAGTGTTTGAGACAAAAAAGTTGTTCAAAACCAGTTCATTGTGCCAGGCATGGTGGTTCATGCCTGTAATCCCAAAACTTTGGGAGACCGAGGCAGGGGAAATTGGCTGAGGTCAGCACTTCAAGACCAGCCTGGCCAAAATGATAAAATACTGTCTCTACTAAAAATGCAAAAATTAGCTGGGCGTGGTGGCTCATGCCTGTAATCCCAACTCTTTGGGAGGCTGAGGTGGGCGGATCTCGAGGTCAGGAGATTGAGACCATCCTGGCCAACATGGTGAAACCCTGTCTCTACTAAAATATAAAATTAGCTGAGAGTGGGGCACACGCCTGTAATCCCAGCTACTTGGGAGGCTGAGGCAGGAGAATCACTTGAACTTGGAAGGCGGAGATTACAGTGAGCCAAGGTTGCATCACTGCACTCCAGCCTGGTGACAGAGACTCCATGTCTCCCCCAAAAAGCAAAAATTAGCTGGGCATGGTGGTGTGCACCTGTAATCCCAGCTACTAGGAGGCTGAGGCACAAGAATCGCTTGAACCTAGGAGGTGGAGGTTGAAGTGAGCTGAGGTCACCCCACTGCACTCCAGCCTGGGCAACAGAGTGAGGCTTTGTCTCAAAAACACACAAACAAACAACACCACCAAAACCCCCAAAAACAAGCAACCCCAAAAAACAAAAACAGTTCACCGACTTAATAAACGAATTTTAGGCTAGGCTCTGTGGCTCACACCTGTAATCCCAGCACTTTGGGAGGCCGAGGCAGGTGGATCACGCGGACAGGAGATTGAAACCAGCTTGACCAACATGGTGAAACCCCATCTCTACTAAAAATACAAAAATTAGCTGGGTGTGGTGGCGCATGCCTGTAATCCCAACTACTCAGGAAGCTTAGGCAGAAGAAATGCTTGAACCCAGGAGGCAGAGGTTGTAGTAAGCTCTGAGATTGTGCCACTGCATTCCAGCCTGGATGATGGAGCGAGACTCAGTGTCAGAAAAAAAAAAAAAAAAAGAATTTTAAACTCTGACTCATATATTCAGATGAACGTTCTGGCATCAACATATTTCAAACACTACTCTCACCTCCACAGTTTGGGACGAGCGAGCTAGAAAACAGCAGTGACCTTGTAAAAACCCTGGAAGAAAAGCTTCACCTAGGGAGTCACAAATTTTCAGCCAGAACAAGAAATAGCTTGTAGCAGTCAATGCATTATTATTAGCCTTTCATGAGCAAGCATTGGTCACAGAGATTTTGTGTTTGAAAATGGCAAAATGTGCCTGTATCCAAAAGAAAAGAAACCCGCAGAGAGGTTTTATGTCTGCACTTGATCTGTATTAATGTGGAAAAAATAATAAACTTACTTTTGCATGTCGCACTGGTTGACTGGAAGAATCCCAGAAATGTTGCTATTAACACAATTCTTACAAGTGTTGGCTGTTGGGAACAGGTCCCCCAAAATCTGGTCATAAACTGGCCCCAAAACTGGCCATAAACAGATCTCTGCAGCACTGTGCCATGTTTATGATGGCCATAACGCCCACGCTGGAAGGTTGTGGGTTTACCAGAATGAAGGCAGGGAACACCTGACTCACCCAGGGCAGAAAACCGCTTAAAGGCATTCTTAAACCACAAACAATAGCATGAGCGATCTGTGCCTTAAGGACATGCTGCTGCTGCAGATAACTAGCCCAACTCATCCCTTTATTTCAGCCCATCCCTTCTTTCCCATCAGGGATACTTTTAGTTAATCTAGTATCTATAGAAATAATGCTAATGACTGACTTGCTGTTAATAAATACGTGGGTTAATCTCTGTTCGAGGCTCTCAGCTCTGAAGGCTGTGAGACCCCTGATTTCCCACTTCATACCTCTATATTTCTGTGTGTGTGTCTTTAATTCCTCTAGCGCCCCTGGGTTAGGGTCTTCCTGACTGACTGAGCTGGTCTCGGCAGTTGGCCTCACTGCTGAGCCCCACCCATAGTGAAGTGCCATTATCTGTTCTGAGAGTTTTAGCATTATGGCTCAAAGCGCTGATCTGCCAATCTCATCAACAGGCCGGATGCAGCTCAGAACAGAGGAAATAGCTATTTAATTGGTCAGAGTTCTCAACTAGCAGCACTCAAGTTTAATAACATTTATATTATTTCCAGTTCTTTTTTTAAAATTAAAATGATTTTTTTTTTTTTTTTTTGAGACAGAATCTTGCTGGGTTGTCCAGGCTGAAATGCAGCAGCACGATCTCAGCTCACTACAGCATCTGCCTCCTGGGCTCAAGCCGTCCTCCCACCTCAGCCTCCCAAATAGCTGGGACTACAGGTGGGCATGACCATACCAAGCTAGTTTTTGTGTTTTTGGTAGAGACAGGGTTTCAGCCTGTTGCCCAGGCTGGTCTTGAACTCCTGAGCTCAGGCAGTCCTCCTGCTTTGGCCTCCCGAATTGCTGGGATTACAAGTGTGAGCATGGCATCCGGCCTCCAGTTCTTGTAAGGACATTGGAATATAACCCTTTTGGTTTTTTTTGTTGTTGTTTATTTGTTTTTCCTTCTGGGGTTTGGGGGATTTCTCTGGTGAAACCACCTTGAAATACAGAAGGCAGCAGAACCTGGAGATTTTGGAAACAGACGTGGTTTAGAACTCTCTTCATGTCCTTTACTAGGTATGTGGCCTTGGGCAAGACACTGAACCACTATGAACCTCACGCTCCTCATTTGTAAAATGAGAACTAATATATTTGCTTCTCAGTGTAAGCTAGGGATTAAATGAGATATTATAAGTGAGGTTCCTAATCCAGTGTTTGTAAAGGGATCAAGTCTCTTTTTTTGGAGTAGGGGTGGGCCTGGAGGAAGTGAGGGTAAGGATATTACTGCTTTGAATGTTGTTTGGAATTGATTCATTAGAATTACGCAAGTTGAGCTGGCATTGCAGTTTACTCTTTGTTTTAAACCTCTTTAGCAAATATAAGGAGCATGAAAAAAGGCAATAAGGTATATCTGGAATAATATGGAATTGCTAAATGGTAGCTATTTCTTGCCTTTCATATCATTTAGTGTCCCAGGATCTGGGAGTTAAGTGCCTCAAGAAAGACTCTAATGTGTCTTGGGTGTAGACACTTTTTCCCTCCATACCTCCTATACTTCTACCAGATAATTCACTTTATTTTTTTACTTTTTATTTTATTTTTTTGAGATGGAATCTCACTCTGTCACCCAGGCTGGAGTGCAGTGGTGCAACCTCGGCTCACTGCAACCTCCGCCTCTTGGGTTCAAGCAATTCTCCTACCTCAGCGTCTCGAGTAGCTGGGACTACAGGCGTGTGCCACCATGCCTGGCTAATTTTTGTGTTAACTACACATGAGTGTAGTTCATGAGTTCATGAGTGTCAACTACACATGAGTGTGGTGGCATGAGCCACCACAACTGGCCTCGTGATAATTAACTTTAGTATTAAAGTTATAAATGGATAACCAAAGTGCATATTAAAACTTCTTAAAAGTAGCATTGGTGATTACTGCAAATTGTTGAGGTTGTGGAGTGTAGGGTTAATGTGATACCCTACCTTGTTTTAACCTGATTGACTCTCACATAGCTGAGCGAGCCGGACAGACTCCATTTTGGTTTCTTGCACCTTTGGTTCACTTGCAGCCCCTTATCCCCCTCCCTTAAGGACATAACTGGTGCAAGCTAACTCCAAGCACATCCAGGAATGCACTTACTGATAAGATACTGAGGCAAGCTGTACCAGCATCTCCTGGGAACGTGCTCGGTTGATGGTACCCAAAACCCTTGCATTTATCTCTTTGTGATACTTTAAACCCCTGCACCTAGAACTGTTTATTTTTCTGTAACTGTTTCTGTAACCATTTATCTTTTAACTTTTTGCCTGTTCTGTTTCTGTAAAATTGCTTCAGCTAGGCTCCTCCTCCCCCTTTTAAACCAAGATATAAAAGGAAATCTAGCCCCTCCTTTGAGGCTGAGAGAATTTTTGAGCTCTAGCCATCTCTCGGTCGCTGGCAATAAAGGACTCCTGAATTAGTCTCAGAGTGTGGTGTTTCTCTATAACTCACTCGGTTACGACATTAAGACTATGATCCAATGCCAACTCCCACCCTTACTGGCCGTGTGTCAAGGGTCCAGTCACTCTACCTCTCTGAGCTGCGATGTGCTTATCTGTAAGACAGGAATCATAATAAGATCCTCCCCCTAATTAGATGAGTTTGCATGTGAGAAGTACCTAGAAGAGTATCTGACATGGAATGGGCACATGGCAAATATAAGCCCTCATTTTGGCTAAGGCTTTCCCCATTGCTATCGAAAAGTCTTTTGTGCCTCTTGAGTATGTTTTTCCACGATGACATATTTTGCTTACCGTTCATCCGGATGGAAATTTTAGATGCAAACAAGGGGGGCAGTAGTCTAAACACATCCCTCAAAAATCAGAAACTGGAATTGAGTTTGCAATAGGCAATTTTCTTGTCTCTTGCCATAAGCATCATTGGATACAATTGTTATGGAATAGAATCACGACTTGAGACAAATTTAATCTTTTGAGGTGTGGGAGCTACAACCTTTGCAGTGACAGACATTTCTTTGGATGTGAGGAGTGAGATTGATGTCACTGTCAGGCCTCTGAGCCCAAGCTAAGCCATCATATCTCCCCTGTGACCTGCACATATACATCCAGATGGCCTGAAGTAACTGAAGATCCACAGAAGAAGTGAAAATAGCCTTCACCGATGACATTCCACCATTGTGATTTGTTCCTGCACCACCTTAACTGATACATAGATTCTCCCCCACCCTTAAGAAGGTACTTTGTAACATTCTCCCCATCCTTAAGAATATACTTTGTACACCTATCCTAAACCTATAAGAACTAATGATAATCCCACCACCCTTTGCTGACTCCATTTTGGACTCAGCCCGCCCTCACCCAGCTGAAATGAACAGCCTTGTTGCTCACACAAAGCCTGTTTGATGAACTGTCTTCACAGGGACGCACTTGAGAGTCACCTCTATGGGAGATGTTTGCTTCATTGCTTTACTGCACACAAAATGGCACCAGAGATTGCTATATTTCCTTTTAAAAAATACAGTTTACTTGGCCAAGAATGCTTTCGCTTTTTCATCTCTTAGGGCTTGTTTTGGAGCTGAATTAAATGTTTTAAATTAGGCCAGGCGTGGTGGCTTATGCCTGCAATCCTAGCACTTTGGGAGGCTGAGGATGGCAGATCACTTGAGGTCAGGAGTTCGAGACCAGCCTGGCCAACATGGTGAAACCCTGTCTCTACTAAAAACACAAAAATTAGCCAGGTGTGGTGGCACACGCCTGTAATCCCAGCTACCGGGGAGGCTGAGGCAAGAGAATTGCTTGAAACTGGGAGGCAGCGGTTGTAGTGGGCCAAGATCGAGCCACTGCACTCCAGCCTGGGCAACAGAATGAGACTCTGATTTAAAAAAAAAAAAAAAAGTTTTAAATTAATGTTAGCTGAAGATGAAACCTCTGTGAAACTCAGATCCCAGAAATGTGTCCTGTCATCGTCCTTGCTTCTCAGTCACTCAGTTTTGCTTTACCATTCTGGGAAAGGGTTACATTTTCCAAAGTCTGTCTATCTATCTATTTAATTTTTTTATTTTTTATTTTTGTCTCTTTACTTTTTTTCTAAAGCACATATGTAGGGCTCCAGTCCTTGGGATCTGTGTGGTGCAGATCTGTGTGGTCCATAGAGCTTGGAAAACACTGGGTTAAACTCAGCTAAGCTGACTTCTGTAATTAACAAGTTCACTCATGTAAATATTCAGTTAATTTATTCATTTATTGTAGGGTTCAGCCCTACAGGGCTTAGCAGGTATTCTCCCCATGTGTGGAGATAAGAGATCGTAAGAAATAAAGACACAAGACAAAGAGATAAAGAGAAAAACAGCTGGGCCCGGGGGACCACTACCACCAAGGTGCAGTGACTAGTAGTGGCCTGAATGGCTGGGTGCGCTGATATTTATTGTATACAAGACAAGGGGCAGGGTAAGGAGGGTGAGTCATCCAAGTGATTGATAAGGTTGAGCAAGTCACGTGATCATGGGACAGGGGACCCTTCCCTTTTAGGTAGCCGAAGCAGAGAGGGAAGGCAGCATACATCAGCATTTTCTTCTATGCATTTATCAGAAAGATCACAGACTTTGAGACTTTCACTATTTCTTCTACTGCTATCTTCTAAAAACTTCAAAGAGGAACCAGGAGTACAGGAGGAACATGAAAATGGACAAGGAGCATGACCACTGAAGCATAGCACCACAGGGAGTGGTTTAGGCCTTCGGATGACTGCGGGCCTGCATAATATCCAGCCTCCCACAAGAAGCTGGTGGAGCAGAGTGTTCTCTGACTCCTCCAAGTAAAGGGAGACTCCCTTTCACAGTCTGCTAAGTAACGGGTACCTTCCCAGGCACTGGCATTATCGCTTGACCAAGAAGCCCTCAAGCAGGCATGACAGAGGGCTCACCTCTTGCCTTCTACGTCACTTCTCACAATGTACCTTCAGCACCTGATCCTATACCTGACAGTTATTCCTTTGTTATATCAGTAATAAACAGTAATATTAAAGGCCAATGATTAATAATGTCTATACTAATGATCGATAATGTCCATGATCCTCTCTATATCTAATTTGTATTATAACTATTCTTATTCGAACTATTTTCTTTATTATACTGAAACTGTGTGTGCCTTCAGTCTCTTGCGTCGGCACCTGGGTAATCCTCGGCCCACAATTTATCACATTTTTATTGAGTGCTCCTCAGCATTATGTAGGAAGGTGGATACTGTAGTGAGCTAGATTTGACTCCTCATTTCCCAGAGCTTAGAATCTAGTAATGATGACTGCAGGCCTTCTTAGAGTCTTAATTAACTGAATATACCTAATTTGCTCAAAAAGGAATTGGGTGTCCTGCATTTTCTGGCCTGAAAACCTTTTTAAATAAAAATACTTTTTGAGTTCAGTATTCCTTGGAACACATCTTTGGGGAATTCTTGAATTAGGCTGTAGTTGCTGACACTGAGGATACCGTAACCATTACTATCCCTTGTGTCCTCAGAGGCCTGGTATTCAGTGAGTGTTTACCTTATGGCCTTCGCATGTGTCATTGTCTTTATTATTTATTTTTATTTTTTGAGACGGAGTCTTGCTCTGTCACCAGGCTGGAGTGTAGTGGCATGATTTTGGTTCACTGCAATATCTATCTCCTGTGTTCAAGCAATTCTTGTGCTTTAGCCTCCTGAGCAGCTGGGATTACAGGGACCCGTCACCATGCCCAGCTAACTTTTACATTTGTAGTAGAGACAGGTTTCAGTATGTTGGCCAGGCTGGTCTCAAACTCCTGACCTCAGGTGATCCTCCCACCTCGGCCTCTCAAAGTGCTGGGATTACAGGCGTGAGCCACTGGGCCCAGCCTTGTATTTATTTTTATTATTTATTAATTTATTATCTCTATTTTTAGAGACAAGGGCTTCCTCTGTTGCCCAGGCTAAAGTGCAGTGAATGATCATAGCTCACTGTAACCTTGAGCTGCTGGCTCAAGCGATCCTCCCGCCTCAGCCTCATGTGTAGCTGGGATTACAGGTGCACCACCACACTTGGCTAATATTTTTTTTTTTGTTTTCTGTAGAGATAGGGTCTTGCTATGTAGCTCAGGCTGGTCTAAAACTCCTGGGCTTAAGCAGTCCTCCTGCCTCAGCCTCCCGAAGGGCTGGGATTACAGGCATGCATCACTGTGGCTGGCTGGATTGCTGTGTTTAATTCTTACACTGATGGTAATGTCAATACTTTTTAAAGACCCCTTCTTGATATATGAGAAAATGGAGGCACAGAGGAGTGATGTAGTCTGCCCAAAATTACCCAGTTGGGAAGTGGCAGAGCCGAGATTTGGATCCTGCTAGAGCCCGCAGAACCCCTTTAACCCAGTGGTTTGCCACTGAGGGTGATTTTGCTCCCCACAGAACAGTTGGCAATGTCAGGAGACATTTTTGCTTGTCACTAGTTGAGATGGAAGTGCCATTGGCATCATGTGGGTGGAAACCAGGGACGCTGCTAAACACCCTAACATGCCCCGAACAACCTCCCATAACACAGAATTATTCATCCCAAATGTCAACAGTTCCAAGGTTGAGAAACCCTGCTTCAGCGAATACATTATATGGGTTTTAGTTCTATGAGTACCTCACAATTCAGTAGGGAGACGGGACAAAGGCATACATGAATTCTAGTACAAGCAAGAGGCATGCTACAGAAAGGGTATAAATCATCCTTATGGCCCTCATCAGACCTTTTAATTTCCTTATAAGCTCTTTATTGCCATGGCCACATCCTTGCTAACCCTGCTCAGGGCTGTTTTCGGCAGAGGGAAGTTACTGAGCCAGTCCCCCCACTTGGCCTCTGGCGCCTTCTGGTGGCCTCAGGAGAAACTCCATCTTCCTCAGATACCCCACAAAGCCCTTCCCCCTCACCTGCCCCAACTCCAACCTCAGCCGCATCTCCCTGTGGCCCCTCTGCACCCCGATATAGTCACTGCCTCCCGTTGGTGGTCACCTACTGGCCGCAGCCTGGGACCTCTCACGGGAGCTGCCCTCTCAACCTGGGACTTTCTCCATTCTTTTTTTTTTCCCTAGCTTCTACATTGGGTACAGTTTTTTTTTTTTTTTTTTTTTTTTAACTCTCCACTATATTAATGAGGACCATTCTTCTTTTGCTTTGCAAGCCCTGCTCACCTCTTCAGATGATGCTTAAAGACCCTCTTCTCCTGGACATCTTTCTGATTCTCCCAGCAAAAGTGAATGGCAGGGTCTTTTGTGCTTTCAGCCCCGGAATTTATGGTTAGGTTATAACTTACTAATTTGTGTCTCGCTGTTCGTCCATGTGTGTGTCTGTCCCTCCACCTGTGGCTTCTAAGCCTGACTACAAAATGTCCTGGAGGGATTGCTAAAAACCAATAAACAAGCAAACAATCTCCACCACTGTATTTCAACACAATAGATCTAAGATGAAGCTCAGGAATTTGCATATATTTTTACATTCCCAACGGGTTCTGAAGTGCTCTAACATCTGAAAACCACTCTGTATTGTTGCTTTTCTTTTTCAGATCTAGCTGAAATGTCACCTCCTATAAGAAGCGTTCCCTGATCATTCGTAGTATTAATGACAAGGTTGGAAGAGGTGGTTCGAGGATTTATCATCGGAGGCTTTGAATGCCAGGTTAGGCAAGGCATTGGGACATGGCTCTGTGGGCTTCCTAGGGTTTTTGCCAGAGGGAGGGACGTGACTCCTGGTGAGTGTTGGTGGTGGTAGTCCAACAGGTTGGTGCAAGATGGGTGCAGGAGAGGTGAGGGCTAGATGTGGGGAGTTCCTATTAAGAGTTCTTGCAGCAGCTTGGGAATGAGGAAACCGGGGCTTGGGCTGGCTTCAAGGCTGTGAGCATGGAGCTTTGGGGAGAGGAGAGAATGGGACAATGTCAACATGCCTTGGACAGGTCCAGGCACTGAGTAGCTACGGGGATGGCTGTGATGGATGAGTCAGACATGGCACTCAGAGTTCTAGCCTTGGCACCAGAAGGCTGGTGCTACTGCCAGAGTTAGAGAAGGCAGGGGAGAGCTCCTCTCCCGAGAGTGGATGATGAATCAACACTAGGACCCAATGAGTTTGAGATCCTAAGAGGATCATCTAAGAGTGGACTGAGAAGAAGGTCAAAAGAAGGGAAACTAGAGAGGAATCTCTGGAAACACATGATGCCTCATTTCCTGAATTCAAGAAATAGTTCTTCCGGCATCTCCTACGTGCAGGCCCCTACGCCAAGTGAGCGGGTGAAGTGATGGATTAAACAGATACCATTCTTGCCCTCATGGAACTTCCCCTGTAGTGAGGGAGAGAGAGGAAAAAAATGTCCCAAACATTTTCCAAAATTAATAATGACTGGGCGCAGTGGCTCACACCTGTAATCCCAGCACTTTGGAAGGCCGAGGTGGGAGGATTACTTGAGGCCAGGAGTTTGAGACCAGCATGGGCAACATAGACCTCGCTAAAAAATAAAAAATATTGGCTGGGTGCAATGGCTCACGCCTGTAATCCTAGCACTTTGGGAGGCTGAGGCGGCCGGATTGCCTGAGCTCAGAAGTTCAAGACCAGCCTGGGCAACACCGTGAAACCCCGTCTCTACTAAAATACAAAAAATTAGCCGGACATGGTGATGTGTGCCTGTAGTTCCAGCTACTTGGGAGGCTGAGGCAGGAGAATTGCTTGAACCCGGGAGACGGAGGTTGCAGTGAGCCGAGATCATGCTACTGCGCTCCAGCCTGGGCAACACAGCGAGACTCCGTCTAAAAAAAAAAAAAAAAGAAAAAGTAGCCAGGCATGGTGGTGTGTGCCTGCAGGCTAAGGTGGGAGGATTACTTAAAACCACGAGGCAGAGGTTGCAGTGAGCCGAGATTGTGCCACTGCACTCCAGCCTGGGTGAGCGAGACTCTGTGTCAAAAAATAAAATAAAATAAAATAAAATAATAAAATAAAATAAAATAAATAATAAAATAAAAGTTAGCCAGGTATGGTGTCATGCACCTGTAGTCATGAGTCTCCTGAGGTGGGAAAATCCTTTGAGTCCAGGGTTCGAGGCTGCAATGAGCCACGATTGTGCCACTGCACTCCAAACTGGATGACAGTGTGAGATCCTTTTTTTTTTTTTTTTTGAGACAGAGTCTCAGTCTGTCATCCAGGCTGCAGTGCAGTGCCGCGACCTCGGCTCACTGCAACCTCCGCCTCCCGGGTTTGAGAGATTCTCCTGCCCCAGTCTTCCGAGTAGTTGGGATCACAGGCACCTGCCACCATGCCCAGCTAATTTTTGTATTTTTAGTAGAGACAGGGTTTCACCATGTTGGCCAGTCTGGTCTCGAACTCCTGACTTCAAGTGATCCTCCCACTTTGACCTCCCAAAGTGCTGGGATTACAGGAGTGAGCCACTGCAGCCGGTGAGACCCTGTGTTAATAATAATAATAATAATAATAACTACTCTGAAAGAAATCAAGATAAGAAAAAAAATGTATCTTAAGTTCAGTTCCCTAGAGGCAGTCTGAGATGGCAACTCTTGTGCCGGTGGTTTATTGAGGGGCTGCCCTCAGTGAAAGGAGAGTCAGGGAAGCCAGGTAGATAATCCTTTAGAGAAGATTTCAGGTATGAGCCCTAAGCAGCTGATACCCGCAGCAGTTGGGTGTGGGTCCACTGGACTGGTGACAAGGGTCTGAGTGGGACATCGACAGTATCTGCTCCCTGTGGTCAGGGAAGGCCTGAGGAGGTGGCATTGAAGCTGAGACCTAAAGGATGGGAACGAGAGAAAACCCGGGGGGCACGTGATTGATGGAGAGAAGGCAGGTCTCCGCATTCCAAGTGGAGATGGTAGCACCGCACTAGTCCTGATGTAGAAACGAGCTTGATGTATTCGATATTAAATGTTAAATGAAATTATTTAATTTAGGTATTCGATATTAAATTTTAAATGAAATTATTTAATTTAGTACATTAAATTACTCTTTATATTTTAATGATTTAAAATGAAATTTAATATTAAAGAAAGCCAGGGTGGCTGGGATTTCTGAACCAAGGGAAGCGTAACCCAACATGAGGTCAGAGCGTCGCCAGGGTCTTGTAAACATCGTGTAGAGCCTCGATTTTATGCTAAGGGCAACGAGAAACCTTAGGAGAGGTTTTAGGTGAGCAGTTGCCAAGATCTAATTTATGTTTCAAGATCATTCTGGCTACTGTGCAGAAAATAGAGTAGTAGGGTGAGGCAGTCATGCAAGTCACAGTGCTGAACACTTCACAGGCATTCATGCAAATCCCACAGTGATCCTCGTTTCACAAGGGGTGACTGAGACCCAGTGAGGGTAAGCTATCTGCCCAAAGACACACAGCTAGCAAGGCGGCAGAACCAGGATTTAAAAAAAAAAAAAAAAACTTTCATTTTTAGGGACAGGATCTCACTCTGTCAGTCAGGCTGAAATGCAGTGGTGAGATCGTAGATCACTGCAGTGTTGAATTCCCAGGCTCAAACCATCCTTCCACCTCAGCCTCCTGAAAAGCCAGGACTACAGGCGAGGCCACCATGCCATGCTAATTTCATTTACAGTTTTTCATAGAGACAGGGGTCTCGCTATGTTCCCAGGCTTGTATCAAACTCCTGGGCTCAAGTGATCCTCCTGCCTCAGCCTCCCAAGTAGTTTGGACCACAGCTGTCACCATGCCTGGCTAATTTCATTTAAATTTTTTGTAGAGATGGGGTCTTGCAGCGAGAGTTAGGGTTAGGGTTAGGTTAGGGTTAGGGTCTCGCAGCAAGACCTATCTCTATGAAAAATTTAAATGAAATGAGCAGGGCCAATTGGCCTCCTGGATTGCTTAAGCCCAGGAGTTTTTTGTATTTAAATGAAATTTAATTTAATGAAATTTGAAGATAAAAAATGTAAAGGTTGGTATTGAACTCTTGGGCTCAAGCAATCCTGCCTCAACTTCCCAAAGTGCTGGGATTATAGGCTGAGCCACTGAGCCTGGCCAGGAGCTGGGAACGGATGGCAGGCCAGCGATGCTGCAGTCAGAGTCCCCACTGTAGAAGCTCACCATCTCCTTCAGGGTCCTCCTGCTCCTCTTCATGGCCCAGCAATGTTCTTCACAGGGCAGGAGCTCCATAAATGCTCATTGGACGGAAGAGTGTGGGAGTGAGAGAATCTGAACAGGAAGGGCACACAATGGAGCGGGGAAGGAACAGAGGGGAGCAGGCAGGGTTCGAGGAGGAGGGAGTTAGCGGAGGGAGTGCTGTTGGGGTGGTGGTCATCAAAATCAGACGTTCCCAAGCGACACACACACGGACCAGATTGTAGAAAAGATGCTGGACTTGGTGCGTGGGAATCATCAGCGACCCCGGCTGGGGCAGGTTTGGGCAGCGTAGGGAGGAAGCCAGATTGCAACGGATTAAGGAGTGAGGGGGTGGCGAGATTTGCTGTCCTGATTCAGCTGCCGCGGCAGCCCTGGCTGGCTCTCCTCCCACAGGTGTGGGCTCCACATGCGACGGGAGCACGTGTGCCCACTCGTGCCACAGGCATGCAGGTGGGTGGAGGGGGCGTCTGGGGAGGACTGAGGCCCGGGGAGTGCGGGGTGCACAGTCTGAAATGGAGAGCAGAGGGCTGTGGGCTGCCACGGGACCACCCGCACAAGACCCCACGCGTGGGCTCCGCCTGGGGGGAGTGGAACAGAGCGTAAGGGGTTCACTTGGGGGCTGGGATGCTTCTCTTTGGAGGTGGCAGAGAGAAGGAGGAAGTGAAATGAGAGAGAAAATGGTGAGCTGGGCAAACAGGCCAGCCCCGTGTGGTTTTTGGAAAGGACCTGGTATGCCTGGCATGGTGGCGCACGCCTGTGATCCCAGTGCTTTGGGAGGCACAAGTGGCGCACGCCTGTGATCCCAGTGCTTTGGGAGGCACAAGTAGGAGGATCGCTTGAGCTCTGGAGTTTGAGGCCAGCCTGGGCAACATTGTGAGACCCTGTCTCTACTAAAAATAATTTAAAAAAATGAAAAGCTTGCAGTATAATTAGTAATGAATCACATCGGCCATTTATTGAGGGCCTGCTCTGTGCCCAGCACTGTGCAAAGTAGACTTAATCGTCCTGAGACTCTCACTCTGATGAAGAACATGTTAGTGGTATTATCGTCATGTGTGGATGAGGAAACTGAGCCTCAGCTTAAGTGACTTGATCAAGGAGTTCTAGGATGGAACTTGGGCTGGACAGACCCAAAGCTCCTGCCCTTAACCCCTTTTTGGTGCTTCTGTCTACAGCTTCCTGGGCAGGGGTGACAAATGGAGTTTTGAGCCAGGCAGACCTGTGTACCAGCCACTGCCCTGTGACTTTGGGTCATTTCCACCACATAGGGTTCAGTTTCCTTTTTTGCAAAGCAGGGATACAGAGAAACTTTGGGAAGGCTAAGGTGAGAAGCATCTAGGTAAGGGCAATTCATTCATTCATCCCTTCATTTGTTCGTTCAGCAACAGGTGTTTTGAGCATCTGCTGTGTGCCTGATGCTATGCTAGTTGCTGGGAATCGATAGTCATGAGCTAGATGGAGTCTGTGATTTCATGGAGCTTAAATCCAGGGGAGAGATATGGATAATAAATGAGTAAGTAAGTTGACTAGGTAATTCTGGATCATAATAGATGTTACAAGGGAGAAAATGCAGTGTAATGAGAGAGAGAGCATGATGGCTGGGGGCCTCTGCAAACTGTTATCCGTGTGGCAAGTGGTGGTAGCCAGTATGATGCTCCAATTTCTGCTCCAACAGAAGGTTCCAGAAACCTTAGCCAAAAGATGCCCGGAATCACTGGGGAACCCAATCAAAATGTGGATACCTGGGGATTTGGAATAAAACTCGCTGCCTTTCTGTTGATTACGTTATCCTTGGCATGAAGAAACCGGCTCAGAGAGGTTAAGCAACCTGCCTGAAGTCACAGAGCTAATAAATGACAGGGCCAGGATTTGAACCTGAACGATTGGATTCGGGAACCTGTACACTTCATCAGTAGGCTGCTGGAGAGTGCAGACACTTTTTGTTAAAATGCAAACACCAACCCTGGGAAGAGTAACACACAGGCTCTTTGTCGCTGTTACATGGAATTTCCGTGTATGAGGGCCCTTAGAGATCATTTAGAGGAGTGAAGATCAGAGAGGTGATGTCCCTGCCCAAGGGCACACAGCCGGGCAGCCACAGACTTGGGTTAGGAGCCTGAGCACAGATGTCTCTAGAGGGTATGGCACTGTCTGTCTCCAGCCCGAAGCTTGTTTCAGGTGGTGTTTATCAGCTGATCACCCTGGCTCCATCAGCCATGCTGGCACTGCACAGCAGTCGGTCTTTATGGACACGGACATTTTTATGTCCTTTATTCAGGCAAAATTCATTCCAGAATTTGAGTAACTTTGCATCTGGGGACACGCTTCACCGAGCCCTGAGTGGCTGAGTTGGCTCATGCTGGGTGACAATGACTCAGTTTTATTGCCCCGTTGCTTTTGAGCCTGTGCCCACCACAGATAACCTTGCAGGAGGCTGCAGCTGCCCTGGAGGTAGCAGCTCTCCAATGCTCCCCCTTGCCGAGTCTGCAGCAAAGGTGCTGTGCAGGCTTCACCTCCTGCCCTCCTCAACTTCCCCCCCACCCACCTCTCTCTTCTGGTTTCTGCAATCTATCCTCTTGGGGAAGGAAACCTGCCAGTATTTGGGCCCAGGATGAGTAACTGGTACTTAGCAGACAAATAAAGATGCCAAACAGGTCCACACATTTGTCTGAGCGGCTTGGGTGTTCTTTCAGACCCTGATTCCACATGGCCTGGAGCACCCTGACTTGCTTTCTCAAGCACCATTTTTCCACATTCCTTCCTGGGTTGGAGATGGTTGGGACCGAGAGAGACAAAGCGGACCCCTTAGCATTGAGGCACGAGATGATGAAGCTAAGCCGACAGAAGAAAAGCTGACCACTCGGAAAGTGATGATGTAGCCCAGATATTTAAAGGCAGCTTTGATTTCAGCAGTCCTCTGGGCATCTCATGTGTCACAGCCTCATTTGTTGGGATCCTGGCTCAGATAGTGCAGTTATTACCTACAGTCGTTTATTCATTCAACAAACAAGTAATGAGCACCCCAGCTCATTGTTGGAGATGCTGCGGTGGGCAGGACACGCAGGGGCAGCTGGCATGGAATTTATCTTCCATAGGGGGAGATAGTCCTTAGATGATGATACTAATTGTTACTGAATTATAGTTGGAACAAGTGCTATGCAGAAGAGCAGGGTGTGTATAATCCCCGTCTCCCCCTCCTCCCCATTGGGAGTCTTCAGGGAGTATGTCTCCATCCCCTCTCTTTTCTGGGCATCTCCTTGATCCTACTTTCTTTTTTTGAGTTGGACTCTCCCTCTGTCGCCCAGGCTGGAGTGCAATGGCGTGATCTTGGCTCACTACAGCCTCCCCCTCCTGGGCTCAATCGATTCTCCCATCTCAGCCTCTCGAGTCACTGGGATTACTGGCAGGTGCTACCACGTCAGTTAATTTTTGTATTTTTAGTAAGGACAGGGTTTTACCATGTTGGCCAGCTGGTCTCCAACTCCTGACCTCAGGTGATCCGCCTGCCTTGGCCTCTCAAAGTGCTGGGATTATAGGCGTGAGTCACTGCACCTGGGCGACCTTACTTTCTTTAGACATGTAACAGAGAGAAATGGAAATAAGACCACAGAGTGGCTTAACCACAGAGCCACTCCCCAGCAGCTCTTATGCCTAGTAAGTAATCACATTTTTCTCCTGCAAGATTGTGTAACTCGGCTGGGTGTGGTGGCTCAGGCCTGTATTCCCAGCACTTTGGGAGGTTGAGGTGGGAGGGTCACCTGAGGTCAGGAGTTCGAGACCAGCCTGGCCAACATGGTGAAATCCCATCTCTACTAAAAATACAAAAATTAGCTGGGTGTGGTGGCACACGCCTGTAATCCCAGGTACTTGGGAGGCTGAGGCAGGAGAATTGCTTGATCTCAGGAGGCAGAGGTCACAGTGAGCTGAGATTGAGCCACTGCACTCTAGCCCGGGTGACACAGTGAAAGTCTATCTCAAAAAAAAAAAAAAAAAAATTGTGTAACTGTTGGAGATGTGCTTGGTCCTCACAGTAAAGTGTGAGATGGCTTGAACTAGAAGTTTCTCTGTCCTTATAAATTGGTGACTGATGGCATTGGAGCTACCTGTGTTTCTACCTATCAATCAATCAAATATCTATCTGTCATCTACCTATCTATCTATACATCCTTCCATCCACCCATTCATCTCTATTTTATCTTTCTACTTCTTCCCTGCCACACACTTTAAAGAAAAAATCAAACATATTGGGCACATTGGCTCATGCCTGAAATCCCAGTACTTTAGGAGGTTTAGGCAGGAGAACCACTTGAGGCCAGGAGTTTGAACCAGCCTGGGCAACATAGCGAGGCATCTATCTCTACAAAAAATTTGAAAAATAGCCAAGCCTGGTGGCATGCATCTATAATCCCACCTACTTGGATGGCTGGAGTGGGAGGATTGCTTGAGGCCAGGAGTTTGAGACCAACCTGGCCAACATGGCGAAACCCTGTCTCTACTAGAAAATACAAAAATTAGCTGGGCGTGGTTGTGCATGCCTGTGATCCCAGTTACTTGGGTGGCTGAGGTAGAAGAACTGCTTGAATCTGGGAGGTTGAAGTTGCGGTAAGCTGAGATCACGCCACTGCACTCCAGCCTGGGTGACAGAGGGAGACTCTGTCTCAAAAAAAAAAGAAAAAAAAAATGCTCTTGATGATAAGATTCACCAATAATTTAAATGTGGCCTTTGGCGGTTATGATAAAGGAAGGAGCTTGTCATGGTGGCTCATGCTGGTAATCCCAGCCCTTTGGGAAGCTGAGGCGGGAGGATTGCTTGAGCCCAGGAATTTGAAACCAGACTGGGTGATATAGTGAGACCCCATCTCTACCAAAAATTTTAAAATTAGCTGGGTATGGTGGTATGCACCTGTGGTCCCAGCTACTCAGGAGCCTGATGTGGGGATAATCACACTACTGCACTGCAGCCTGGGTTACAGGGTGAGACCCTGTTTCTTTAAAAAAAAAAAAAAAAAAAGGAAGTCAGATTATATGAAATGTGTATACCTGAGGTAGGAAATTTCAGAAACAGGAAAATACGGTAAACTTTGATTTGGGGGTAAGGGGCTGAAAATATATGCCTAGAGCTGCAAAAATGCAACATGATTAGCAGCAGTACCCCTAAAAGTGCAGTAGCTGGGATTTTGTGAAAGCAGGTGTATTGGTTTCCTAGGGCTAAGGTAACAAGGTGTGATGAGCTTGGCTTAAAACAACAGAAATGTATGGTCTCACAGTTCTGGAGGCCAGAAGATCAAGGTGTTTGCAGGGCCACACTCCCTCTGAATCCTCCCTTGCCTCTTTCTAGCTTCCCGTGGTTTCTGCAGCAATCTTTGGTGTTCTTTGGCTTGCAGCTGCAGAACTCCAGTCTCTGCCTCAGGACATCCTCCCCGTGTGTCTCCTCCTTCAAGTGGCTGCTCCTTATAATAACACCAGTCATATCAGATTAGGGATGCAACGTATGCCACTAAGACCTCATATTAACTAATTATATTTGCAGTGACTGTAGTTTCCAAATAAGGTCACATTCAGAGGTATTGGAGGTTAGGACTTCCATATATCTTTTATAAGAAAATTAAATTAAATTAAAAATAATTAGCCAGGCATGGAGATGCATGTCTATAGTTCTAGCCACTCAGGAGGCTGAGGTGGAGGGTCTTGCTCTGTTGCCCAGGCTGTTCTTGAACTCCTGGCCTCCAGTGATCCTCCTGCCTTGGCCTCCCTAAGTTCTGGGATTATAGTCATAAGCCACCATATCCCACATATCTTTTTAATGGAGGTGGGGCAGCATATACAATTCAGTGCTCATAACAGTAGCTATCTGTTGTCTTCTGCTATTCCTATTTATATTTATATCTGTTTCTCTGTCTCTCCTTTCGCACTGCTTCCTTCTTCACATCTCCTCTTTTTTTTTTTTTTTTTTTTTTTTTTTTTTTTTTTTTTTGAGACAGAGTCTTGCTCTGTCACCCAGGCTGGAGTGCAGTGACACAATCTTGGTTCACTGCAACCTCCACCTCCCGGGTTCAAGCGATTCTCCTACCTCAGCCTCCTGAGGATCTGGAACTACAGGCACCCACCACCACGCACAGCAAATTTTTTGGTATTTTTAGTAGAGACAGGGTTTTACCATATTGGCCAGGCTGGTCTCAAACCCCTGACCTCAGGTGATCCACCCGCCTCAGCCTCCCAAAGTGCTGGGATTACGGGTGTGAGTCACCGTGGCTGGCCTACATCTTCTCTTGCATGAATGTAACACAGACCCAAAATATCTTTTTATTTGCTATTTTGTGAAGTACAGTTTTATCTTATCTTATCTTAGGCTAAGAAACCCATTGTGTTATTTTCCTTTTGTTGCTGTGACAAATTAGCACAAACTTAGTGGTTTAAAACAGCAGGAGTTCATTGCCCCACAGTTCTGGAGGCTGGAACTCCACAGTGAGTCTGAACAGGGTTAAAATTAAGGTGTTAGGCAGCTGTGGTGTCCTGTCTCAAAAAAAAAAAAAGAAAAGAAAAGGGAGAGAGACTGATAATTCTGATTCTAAATAACTGAGTGACTTAGAGCAATTTTTATTTAATGTCTGGGAACTTCAGCTGCCTCATCTACAAAAGTGAATGGTGGAGATATGTTTTATATTCTTCATAGATATTTTCACCTCATCCTCTCTCTCTCTTTCTCCATCTCCATCCATCCATCCATCCATCCATCTATTATCATTTATTTTTTTACTTTCTGTGACGGTGTTTCACTCTTGTCGCTCAGGCTGGAGTACAATGGTGTGATCTCGGCTCACTGGAACCTGTATCTCCTGGGTTCAAGTGATCCTCCTGTCTCAGCCTCCTGAGTAGCTGGGACTATAGGTACGTGCCACCACACACAGCTAATTGTTGTATTTTTAGTAGAGATGGGTTTTCACCATGTCGGCCAGGTTGGTCTCGAACTCCCGATCTCAGGTGATCTGCCCACCTCGGCCTCCCAAATTGCTGGGATTACACGTGTGAGCCAACGCGACTGGCCTGATCCATCTATTATTGAGAGGTACAGGTGAACAATTGTTTGGCAGGAAGCTGAGTATAGTGGAAGAGTTCAGAAGTCAGAGGGGCCTGGCTTTTAATCATGATTCTGCTGTTTTATCTTGTGCGACCTTGGGGGAAGCTGCTGAACCTATCTGAGTCTCACTTTACTCATCCATAAAAATGGAGACACTAATAGTACCAGAGGAATTGAATGGAATTTTATATATATGAAGTACAGAGCCAGGACAGAGTAGCTGCTTTAAAAATGATAGCAATTAGCATTGCTATTATTAAAAACACTGGACAAGATAAAGTCCATTGCAGATACTTTTTTCCCTTTCAGAGACCTGTTCTCGGGCAGAGCAATGTGGTTTCCTTCCTACTATCCTAAACTCCTTCTCTCCATCAGTTCCCTATTCCCCAGCACTTGTTCTGTTCCGGAAACTTGGCAGATAGTGTGTGCAGTTATTTTCAGAGGAATGAGTGGGTAAAATCGGCAGCGTTTCCCCCGGAGTGTCTGTGCCCAGGGAGTATGAGTTTATGGCGCATCTGCTTTGTGTATAAAAGCCTTGTCCTCCCCCAGCACCACCCCCTTGCCTCAGAGGCAGAACAAGCAGGGACTCGGCTACTGCCGGCACCCCTCATTTCCTGCCGGTCAGCGGAGTCTTTGTCGACTAGCCGCGTGGTTGGTGGGGTGGTAAACAGCAACAATGGCTTTCCTTCCAGGTGCCTGGCTGGGCAGGGGAAAGTGGTCATTGCTGGAGGGGCAGCAGCTTTGGAGGGACTTGGGAGCAGAGTTCAGAGGATCCCTCACTAGTCTGCAGCCCAGCCTGAGATGATGATGAAAATGATAATGATGGCTGGGCATGGTGGCTCATGCCTGTAATCCCAGCACTTTGGGAGGCTGAGGCAGGAGGCTTGCTTGAGCCCAAGAGTTTGAGACCAGCCTGGGCAACATAGTGAGACCCTGTCTCTACAAAACAGAAACAAAATTAGCCAGGTGCGGTGGCACACACCTGTGGTCCCAGCTACGTGGGAGGCTGAGGTGGGAGGATCACTTGAGCCCAGGAGGTCACAGCTGCAGTGACCCATGATCGTGCTACTGCATTTCAGCCTGGGTGACAGAGTGAGACCTTGTCTCAAAAAATAAAATAAATAAAATAAGAAAGAGATACTGACAACAACGATAGCTAATAGAATAGTAGCATCTGCTCCTCTCACTGTCCTAGCTCAGAAGGCTTGTGTAGGATCCCCTTTACCCCCCTATATAGGGGTGGGTATCTTCCTCACTGCCCTACTTGGCATCCAGAGGTTGCCTTGGGTCTTATGGTTGTCTGGGGTGGTGGCGCGTTGTTGTTGTTGAGGGAGGTTACGTGCTCTTGGAGCGTCTGTACAATGGTGGCAATGAAGACTTTGACCGTGGGGCAGAGTCTCTTCTTCCCTCCATTGAGAAGGAGCGGTTGTCACCAGGAGAGCCTTTTGTATAGCAGAGACGCGGGGGAAGCCAGCTGTTCCTGTCTGCACTCTCTCCATCTCTCACCTGGCATTTCCTGGGCGTTGGTCTCATTTGAGATCTACGCTTGGCTCAAGGCGTCTGGTGTTGAATTTCCTCCATCTCCTCCCCAGTCTGTCCTTTCCACCCTAGCTTTTTCTGCCTCTACACCCCAGTCTTGCTAATGTCTTGTCTCTCGTAGTAGCGTTTGTGGCAGATCAGGAGGATCCTCACTGACCATTAACAACAGAGCTAACGTATTATTAGCAATAGAAAGTTCTTTCCTCTTTTCTTTTCTCTTTCTTTTTTTTCTTGAAATGAAGTTTCGCTCTTGTTGCCCAGGCTAGAGTACAATGGTGCAATCTCGGCTCACTGCAATCTCTGCCTCCCGGGTTCAAGCCATTCTCCTACCTCACCTCCCGAATAGCTGGGATTACAGGCATGCACCACCATGCCCGGCTAATTTTTGGTATTTTTAGTGGAGATGGGGTTTCTCCAGTTGGTCAGGCTGGTCTCAAACTCCCGACCTCAGGTGACCCACGACCTCGGCCTCCCAAAGTTCTGGGATTACAGGCGGGAGTCATCGCACCCGGCCAGTTCTTTCCTCTTTTCTTACAGGCAGGGAGGATTCTATCTTCAGAAAACACAGAGCATCTAACCTCTACTTTCTGAACTCTAGAGCTGAGTTTTAACTAAAAAACAAAACAATCAGGTCGAATCATTACTTTAACCTGTTTTTTAAAATTTTATTATTATTATTATTTTTAGTTTGGGTCTCATTCTGTCACAGGGGTGTGAACATGGCTCACTGCACCCTCGACTTCCCAGGCTCAGGTGATCCTCCCACCTCAGCCTCCCGGGTGGCTGGGACTACAGGCATGCACCACCACGCTTGGCTAATTTTTGTATTTTTTGTAGAGATGAGACCTTGCTGTATTGCCCAGGCTGGTCTCGAACTTTTGGGCTCGAGTGATCCTCCCGCCTCAGCCTCCCAAAGTGCTGGGATTACAGGTGTCAGCCACTGAGCCTGACCTAACTTGTATTTGAATCTACTTCATTTTGCAGGAGAAAAAATTGAAAGCTCAGAACGGGAAGGAACTTCCCCAAGTGGGCATGTGGTTACTAAACGGCCACATCAAAATTTGAACAGTGGCCGCTGACGCCGAAGCCTGTTGGTTTAGCCACTGGACTATTCCACGTTTTTTGCGATCTTAGGCAAATCCCCCTCTCGGAGCCTCAGTTTACCCTACTGTTCTCTGAAGATAAACACTTCTCTTGCAGGATGGCAGTCACAGTGATAGTTGTAGTAATACCGGATGATGGTGGTGACCAGTGCTTATGTATTCCTATTTGTCTCCTATGAAACATGTTTTATATGTTGACACGCAGGCCTCTGAATGGGCACACTGATGACCGGGATGGGAGAGGACGCATGGAATGCAATTGTTACAGTGTGTGACACACAGTGGGCTGTAAGTGGTGGGTCTTATTATTATTACTGTTATTAGTAGGAAAATGAAGAGATTGATGCTGGTCTTGGGGGTCTGCGAGGCCTCATGAAAGCCCTGCCCTCATCAGCAGCAGCTCCTGTGTTTTGGAAACTTTTCTAGTATGTTCTCTCCACTTTGGCATTGCATTCTCTTAGCACCTTCCAAAAGATAGGCAGTCCCAGACAGTTAGGAGAGAGAAATCATTTTTCTCTTTAAAGAATCCTGTTCTTCCTTTGGCTTTCCTCCCGTGTTGGGTAAGAGTCTCTGAGGGCAGCATGAATCCGGGGGGGTCCAGTGGATGACTGGTTTCTGCAGTGAAGGACCCTGGTGCTTCTCAATGGAGGAACCTGGGAGAATGGCTCCCCAGGGAGAGGGGAAACAGCCTGTGTGGCCCAGCCGCCTGCTGCAGGTCATGTTTGTGCCTCTGGCTCCTAGCAGTGAGGCCCTGAGCAACACATGTCTTCCCCTGGGAACTGCTGCAGCTTCCCAAAGCACCGGCTCCTTTCTGTAAGAGAGAAATCTGGCATTGGGAAGGCAGCATCTCACTCGTTTCTGAGTGCCAGCTGGCGCCCTGGGATCAGCTACAAAACTGAGTTCTTGTTTCCTTAGGATCAGGTGGGAGGGAATCTGGGCCTCCAGCACCAAGGCAATGGGAATAATAATAGTGATGTGGATGATGACAACAATAACAGCAGCAGCTACCATTTAGTGAGTGTTAGACAATCTGTTGGGGGCTTTGTGTTCATTGTCAGATTTTACCTGTGACAACCCTACGAAGTGGACGTCATTCTCCCATTTTACAGATAGGGAGATAGAAGCTTAGAGAGCTTCAGGACACTGTGCCCAAGATCACATGTGATATGGTTCGGCTGGGTCCCCACCCAAATCTCACCTGGAATTGTAATAATCTCCACGTGTCAAGGGCGAGGCCAGGTGGAGATAATTGAATCATGGGGGTGGTTTCCCCCATCTGTTCTCATGGTAGTGAATAAGTCTCATGAGAGGTTTATAAAACTGATGGTTTTATAAATAGGAGTTCCCCCGCACACACTCTCTGGCCTGCTGCCATAGAAGAAGTCCCTTTGTTCTTCCTTCATCTTCTGCCATGATTGTGAGGCCTCCCCAGCCATGTGGAAGTGTGAGTCCATCAAAACCTCTTTCCTTTATAGATTACCCAGTCTCGGTATGTCTTTATTAGCAGCATAAGAACAGACTAATATACATGGCCACTGAGCAACCAAGCGAGGGTTCCAACCCCAGGTCTAGTTGACAACAGAACCAGGGTTCTCACTGCGACACCATGTGGCTGTGTTGGTCCCAATAGATGGTAGCCACTGAGAGCATGCCACCTGTGTTTGAATCAAGTCTCTGCCACTTGTCTTTGTTTTCTTTTCTTTTCTTTTTTTTTTTTTTGGAGACAGGGTCTCGCTCTGTTATCCTGAGTCATCATGGCTCACTGCAGCCTCCACCTCCCTGGCTCAAGTGATCCTCCAACCTCAGCCCACTGGGTAGCTGGACTACTGGCATATACCACCACATTCAGCTAAATTTTGTATTTTTTGTAAAAACAGGGTTTCACCATGTTGCTCAGGGTGGACTCAAACTCCTGACCTCAAACATTCTTCCCTCCTTAGCCTCCCAAAATGCTGTGATTATAGGCATAAGCCACCACGCCTGGCTTTTCTCGTACTTTCTTACTGTATGACCTTGGGCAGTTTGCATACCTGAGCTTTAGTTTCCTCTTTCGGAAAATGGGGCAATGGCGTTAAAAATAGTGCGGTGGCACAAGCCTATAATCCCAGCACTTTGGGAGGCCGAGACGGGTGGATCACGAGGTCAGGAGATCGAGACCATCCTGGCTAACACGGTGAAACCCCGTCTCTACTAAAAAATAGAAAAAACTAGCCGGGTGAGGTGGCGTGCACCTGTTCTCCCAGCTACTCGGGAGGCTGAGGCAGGAGAATGGCGTAAACCCGGGAGGCGGAGCTTGCAGTGAGCTGAGATCCGGCCACTGCACTCCAGCCTGGGCCACAGATCGAGACTCTGCCTCAAAAAAAAAAAAAAAAAAAAAAAAAAAAATAGTGCCTCACTCATAACATCAGTCTGGAGATTAAATGAGATAACACAGTCCTCAATGCCTTGGAATGCAACAGGGTTTCTCAGCCTTGTCATTGACATTTTGGGTGAGATAATGCCTTATTGTGGGGGCTGTCCTGGGCAGTGTGGGATGTTTAGTAGCAATCTTGGCCTCGGGCTGCTAGATGACAGTAGGCGCCCACCCCCTTCCCCCCAGCGTGATACAAAAAAAAGTGATAAATGTCCACAGGGTGTATGTGTGGGGGGATTGCCTCCCTTTGAGAATCAATGACACATAGTAAGGGCCCAATCCATGTTAGGCATTTTATGATTATAATTCTGACAGGACCTTAAGTTGTCTCAACGCTGGTCTGATAATGGAAGTACTTTGCGGAAGTCTTTAACCATGCTCGAAGCTAGGAGGGCAACCTCTTAACGGAATATGGAGTTGTTTCCTGGCTAGGATTGTCTGAAGGGAAAACTATCCCAGACACAGACCTATACTCCTTGGTGATAATAAGCAGTTTTGTTTCCAGTTCCTTTAGTGGTGACCACTTAGAAGTGCCTGGGTCTTCTGCGGCACCATGACAAATCATGGGGTCTTTTTAAAAACTAGTTTGAGTTTCCTGTCATTTTACTAATCCAGACAGCAATAACTGAGCACCACTTGTGTGCCAGATCAACAGAGGCCGGGTGCAGTGGCTCACGCCTGTAATCCCAGCACATTGGGAGGCCGAGGCAGGTGGATCACCTGAGGTCAGGAGTTTGAGACCAGCCTGGCCAACATGGCAAAACCCCATCTCTACTAAAATACACAAACTTATCCGGGCAAGGTGGTGCATGCCCTGTAGTAGTCCCAGCTTGGGAGGCTGAGGCAGGAGAATTGCTTGAACCTGGAAGGCAGAGGTTGCAGTGAGCCAAGACCATGCCATTGCACTTCAGCCAGGGTGACAGACCAAGACTCCGTCTCAAAAAAAAAAAAAAAAAAAAAAAAAAACAATATGATCAACAGCTAACACTCCTCAGCAGGCCTTTAAAGGGTGCCAGGCTCTGTTCTAAGTTTCCTAGCCGTGTCATCTCAGTTCAGCCTCTGTGATAGTTTTACATGTCGACTTGACTGGATCAGGAGTGTCCAGATATGTGGTAGAACATTATTTCTGACTGCGAGTGTTTCCGGAAGAGATTAGCATTTGAATCAGTAGCCTGAGTGAAGAAGATCCGCCTTCCCCAGTGTGAGTGGGCAGCATCCGATCTGTTGAGAGCTCAAATAGAACCAAAGGTGGAGGGAGGAGGGATTTGCCCCTTCTCATTCCCATCTTCTCCTGCCTCCGACTGGCATTCACTCAGCTCCTCTGGTTCTCAGGTCGTCCAGTTTGGACTGAATTACAGCACCGACTTTCCTGAGCCTCCAGCTTGCGGATGGCCAGGAGTGGGACTTATTAGCCTCTGAATCACTCGAGCCAATTTCTTCTTGTGCATCTCCTTTTTTTCTTTTTTTCTTTTTTCTTTTTGAGATGGAGTCTCGCTCTGCCGCCCAAGCTGGAGTGCAGTGGCGCAATCTCAGCTCACTGCAACCTCCGTCTCCTGGATTCAAGCGATTGTCCTGCCTCAGCCTCTGGAGTAGCTTGGGACTACAGGTGCCCATCACCATACCAGGCTAATTTTTGTATTTTTAGTAGAGATGGGGTTTCATCATGTTGGCCAGGCTGGTCTCGAACTCCTGACCTCAAGTGATTCCCCCCACCTTGGGCTTCCAAAGTGCTGGGATTACAGGCATGAGCCACCTTGCCCAGCCCCCTTTTTAACATTTAACCTATGGTTCTGTTTCTCTGGAGAATCCTTATTAATATATTTACAAAATATCCTGATTTTCTTTTTCTTTTTAGAGACAGGGTCTCACTCTGTCACCCAGGCTAGAGTGCAGTGATGTGAGCGTAGTTCACTGCAACCTTAAACTCCTGGGTACCAGCAATCCTCCCACATCAGCCTCCTGAGTAGCTGGGACTGAAAGTGCACACCACCATGCCTGGCAATTTTAAAATATTTTGCAGAGACAGGGTCTCACTATGTTGCCCAGGCTGGTCTCAAACTCTTGGCCTTAAGCGATCTTCCCTCCTCGGCCTCCCAAAGTGCTGGGATTACAGGTGTGAGCCACTGCACCTGGCCAGAATGCCCACATCATATTATCCCCATTTTACAAATGAGAAAAATGAGGTACAGAAAAGTTAAAGCACTTTGTCTATGAGTACACAGCCAACAAGTGGAGGAACAGAAGTTCACACGCAGGTGGGCCACTTTAATGATCTGAATTAGACAAGATGTTCTGCTCTTTGGGAGCCCACAGCCTGGAAGGGAAGCCAGAGGATGGTAGCAAAGAGGTGAGGATAAAAGTAAACCAAGGTACTGTGGGGCCCGAGAGTGGAGGAGAAGCATCTGCGTCAGTGTCATCAGGGAAAGCATCTTTCAGAGGGCAGGCTGGGAAATCAGCTTTAAAAGTACAGGTGACAGATGGGACAGTAGCATTCTGGCTGCAGGGACCAGATATCCAAAGGTTCCAGAGTTGGCTGGGTGTGGTGGTGCACGCCCATAATTCCAGCTACTAGGAAGGCTGAGATGGGAGGATCACTTGAGCCCAAGGCTTCCAGCCTGCAGTGAGCTGTGTTCATGCCACTGCACTCCAGTGTGGGTGACAGAGTAATACCTCATCAATTAAGAAAACAAATCTCTCAAAGTCCAGAGCCATAGAACAACACACTATACATGTGGTGAACCACAAGTGACTGCAGCCAAGAGTGTGAGGCAAGGAGAACTGGGAGATGAGAACCAAGAGGTGCTTCAGGACCAGATCACAAAGGCTGCCACCTATAGGAACTAGAACATCAAAGAAACCCATTACTTTGCAAAAAATATCCAGGATGGATTGCGTTTGCAGGACCTGGTTAAAGTAGAAGAATAGCAGGTATGCGTTTATTAAGTTGAAAGAATATAAAAAGCAAATGCCCTTAGAATCGTTGACCAAAAAACTCAGCACAGACGGAATTGTAGTGAGCTCCAGGAGAGCTGGGCATGAGTGATCTGGCTCGCTGTGTCAGGATTGCTGGATTGCACAGCTCCAGGAAGCACCATCCTGTTTGGGTCAGTAGCACTCTCTGGAGCCATGCTGTCCACTAGCACTTTTTGCAAAGACAGACCTGTTCTGTTTATGCTGTTCATTACAATAGCCACTGGCTACACGTGGGAATTAAGTACTTGAAATGTAGCTACTGTGACTGAGGAACAGAATTTTAAAATTTTATTTATTTTTTAACTAATTAACATTTAAATATAAATAGCTGCCTGTGCCTAGTGGCTAGCATTTGGACAGCGCAGCCCTGGAGTCTTGCAGTGCCCTGTCAGTGTGGCTGCACGCTGTGGCATTGACCTATATGCTCCTTGGGGAAATCACTTGCCTTCCAGAACGCTGTTATTTTTCTTTGTGTCTTTGAGACTCTGCTACAGTGAAACATGAAACAGAACAAATTAGCAGGCATCTCAGAGATAATTAATGGTTTGAATGATGTGAAAAAGACAAAACCAACCAACCAACAAACCAAACAATGAACAACTCAAATGACCAGTCAGTGAGAAAGTTGGCATGCTTGATATCCATGGAACAAAAAGTCTTGGCTGGACCATGCGCAGTGGCTCATGCCTGTGAACCCAGCACTTTGGTAGACTGAGGTGGACAGATCACCTGAGGTCAGGAGTTCAAGAGCAGCCTGGCCAACATGGCAAAACTCTGTCTGTACTAAAAATTATAAAAATTAGCTAGGTGTGGTGGCAGGCTCCTGTAATGCCAGCTACTTGGGAGGCTGAGGCAGGGAGAATTGCTGGAACCCGGGAAGCAGAGGTTGCAGTGAGCCAAGATCGCACCATTGCACTCTAGCCTGGGCAACACAGTGAGACTCCGTCTCAAAAAAAAAAAAAAAAAAAAAAATCTTGGGTGGGTGGTTTTGAAGATGGAGTTAGAGGAATCTGTCTCTAACTGAATAAGAGGCCTATGAAGTCATGATTTCCAACTCACACTGCATGCAAGCATCTTTCCCCTAGGATAGTGACCACTGGTAAATTGAGTGAATGGCTCAGTTTTTCATTCTTCTCTGTATCCACGATCTTTGACTTGTCCCCTTGCAGCTTCTGCCATTGGAGGCAGGATTGCCCCTTAATTTTGGGTTTGATCATGTGATTCACTTTAGCCTATGGGACAGCAGCAGTTTTGATGCCACCAAAAGCTTGAAAAGCACTTGCATGATGGGGCTTGCTGTCTTGTGCCTCTTTCATCACCATGAGAAGAACTTGGATGGCCACTTGACCACTGGTCCCGGGAGAGGATGGGAAGCAAGTGGGACAAGACACTACATCACCCAGCCCAACCCACCCTAGTCCCAGCCTAGCCAGAGATACACCAGTGAGAGCTCAGCCTAGATCAGCCAGCTCCAGTCAATTACAGACACATGAGCTTTTTCTTTCATCAACGGAGATTTTGTAGTTGTTATATAGCAGAGGTTAACTGATACATGACTGTTAATTTGATTTGAAATGTCATCATCCTCCTGGATAATTGAAATTGCAGTATGTAATGGTTTATATTACCATGTGTCTGCCCTTTCACACTCTGGTTTCTCTTGATGACATTTACAGGTTAAATATTTCTTTTTGGGCTTTTAAGGCCATTACATACTCATTTTAGAAAGTGATATGCAAAAGCAAGAAAATTTAAAAATTATGTATAATATCAACCCCCAGACATAATCACTGTTAACATTTTGTTGCATATTTTTTTCTGATATAAACCAAGATAGGTACATACCTGTACAGGCATATACAAACATGCACACAACTATAAATGGGATCATATTATATAGAAAACTGTGTTCTGCATTATTTTACTTAGCTCAACATTACATACATCAGCATTTCCCTATGTCCTTAAATTTATCCAGGCACATGATTCTTAGCAGCTGCATATTAATATTCTGTGGTATGGCTGTATCATATTTTATTTAAGCATTTCCTACTTTTGGACATTTAAATTCTTTGCAGTTTTTCACCATTACAAATGATGCTACAATGTTCATCTTTGTACATAAATCTCAGTGTGCTTCTGTGATTGTTCCCTTAGGCTGTGTTCCTAGAAGTGAAATTCCTTGGTGAAAGGGTTCAAAAAATTTTAATAAGGTATTGCCAAAAAAAAAAAAAAAAAGGCAATTTATTGCCCTGCCAGCAGAGTAAGAAAGGGTCTGGTATTTGTAATTTTCAAAGGCACACTGGGGACATTTTAAAGTGGACAGATTGGGACTGGGGTCTCTACACAGGACCATCAAGTTGGAATCATGTGAACTCCATTAAATGTGACATTGAGGGGTGACCTTGAATCGTAGGACCCCAGCGTTCTTTTTTGTTTTCCTCAAGACGAAGTCTTGCTCCTTTGCCCAGGCTGGAGTGCAGTGGCACGATCTTGGCTCACTGCAACCTCCTCCTCCTGGGTTCAAGAGATTATCCGGCCTCAGCTTCTTGAGTAGCTGGGATTACAGGTGTGAGCCACCATGCCTGGCACATTTTTGTATTTTTAGTAGAAATGGGGTTTCACCATGTTGGCCAGGCTGGTCTTGAACTCCTGACCTTGTGATTTGCCCGCCTCAGCCTCCCAAAGTGCTGGGATTACAGACGTCAGCCACTGCTCCCAGTCAACCCCAGCGTTCTTGACCTGCCTAGTCACTTCTAGCTCTGTGATTTCTGGCTAAAACCTGAGTGGTACTGTTTAGAGAAGGTAGACACAATCTGATTTTTAAAGTTCAGGAGAATGGCCCAGGAGATATCTTCTTTGTGGACAGTACCCGCGTCTGTTAAACATCCCAGCCACCTAAGAGCAAACTCCAGATCCATTCCTTTGTAACCTTGAGACTTTGCCAATCCACATATTTTCTCTGAACACAGGATTCCTTATCAGTAAAATGGGAGCAAAGCTATGATTTAAACTGGCAAATTATCTAGCAAACCCAGTCATTTCCAAACTGGTTTTCTGACTCTTATGTATCCCAGAGGGAAATTTCAAGGGGCTGTGAAAAACAATGATGTAGGCTATTATGAATGGAGAGACATGTGTCTGTAAAGGCTTGTTCTGTACTATGACATACGTTTTCTTACGAGCTAAACACTCTTTTAAAGAGAAATGTGGAATTTTGCTTCTGATAGTGGCCAAGTAGGTGCGTATTGGGCGGACCTTCCTTCAGATAACAAATACAATGCCTGAAAAAAAAAAATCTCAACTACCTAATGGATGGGTGATGGTGGCTAAAACTCCTACAGAAAATCTGCACTCTATCTGGCCTGAAGAGCCAGAGGACATGGTTACAGACATCTGTTCTCATGGGAGAGTGAACTGGAGATGGCAAGGTTTAACTCTGTGTGTAAATTCTGCCCCAATCTCTGGGTGATTTCTGAAGTATCTATGCACCAGGCAAACCATAAGTAGCCCAGATAAAGCTAAAAGAGATGGTCTGAGAACTAAGCTGCTGCCCTACTGGTAGTTTGCAGTTTGAGTCCAACCAAGTTAATTGCCTCCAAAAACAAATTAAAAAATCAACACTATTCAGAGAAATAGCACAGAATCCAGAGTCTCTACAATGTAATATTCACAATATCTAGGATACAATCTACTCTAAATGCAAACAAATGGGAAAATGTGGCCCATTTTTGAGCAAAAAGACAATGAATGGAAGCTAACTCCAAGGTGACCCAGACGTTGGAATTAGCAGACAAGTTTTTTTTTTTTTTTTTTTTTTCAGATCGAGTTTCGCTCTTTTGCCCAGGCTGGAGTGCAGTGGTGTGATCTTGGCTCACTGCAACCTCTGCCTCCTGGGTTCAAGTGATTCTCCTGCCTCAGCCTCCTGAGTAGCTGGAATTACAAGTGCCTGCCACCACATCCAGATAATTTTTACATTTTCAGTAGAGATGGGGTTTCGTCACGTTAGCTAGGCTTGTCTCGAAATTCTGACCTCAGGTGATCCACTGGCCTTGGTCTCCCAAAATGCTGGAATTAGAGGTGTGAGCCACCATGCCTTGCACAGACAAGGGTTTTTAAAGCAGCTATTCTAACAGTGCTTAGTGATGTAAGGGAAACTCTGCTCACAATAAATGAAAAGATAAGAAATTTCAGCCTCAAATAGAAAAATAAGAAAGAAACAATGGGAACTTCTAGGTCTAGAACATACAATGTCTAAAATAAAACATTCACAGGAGGGGGTTTATTGCAGAATAAAGATGACAAAGGAATGAATTATGAATTTGAAGATGTCAATAGTATTTTTTTGAAATATTCATTGATGTACTTTCTCCTTGTCTTCCTTTTTTTTCTCCATGCTCCCTTCAGTCCCAATCTAAGCAGATGGCTGGGCTCATTGCATAAGGGAGGAGATGGGACTATACAAAAAAACAAGAAAGTCTGCACGTGCCTGTCTTTAGTGTCCCAAAGTCTAAGTCCTTAGGAAAATTAAAAAGATTAGGGATTCTGTAATGTTTATAATCAGAATTAGAGTTTAAGAAGAGTGAGGCTTTTCCCTAGATTGAGGAGGAAGGAGAGAAAGGAGAGAGAAGGGAGTTGAGCAGAAACATCGGTGCCTCCTGGAGAAAGACAATGCTATGCAGAGCTCTGGAGGGTCTTGCACTGCCACATAGATGCTCCAGACAGGAGTGACACAGATCACTCTGCTCA
The DNA here is from genome assembly GCF_001698545.2 of Rhinopithecus bieti. Taxonomy (NCBI): domain Eukaryota; kingdom Metazoa; phylum Chordata; class Mammalia; order Primates; family Cercopithecidae; genus Rhinopithecus; species Rhinopithecus bieti. The sequence continues at coordinate 536,609 of NW_016809864.1, read as the reverse complement.
TAGCTCACTGAGCAGAACTAGTCACATGGCCCCACTCGACTGCACAGGGCCCCGGGAATGGTATCCCATTATGAGCCTAGAAAGCTGAAAATATTGCCAAGCAGTGCTGATGATTACCGTGGTATGCATCTTTGGGACTCAAATCTTCTCCTACTGGAATGATCATAAATGCCTCCTGTATGGACTGAATGTGTACCGTGCTAATTCATATCTTGATGCTCTAACTCACAGTGTGATGGGAGATAGGGCCTTTGGGAGTTAATTAGGGTTGGATGAGGTCATGAGGGTGGGGCCCCTATGATGAGATTAGTGCCCTTGTAAGAACAGACATGTGAGAGCTTGCTCCCTCTCTCCCTCTCTGCCATGTGAGGTCCCAGTGAGAAGGTGGTTATCTATAAACCAGGAAACAGGCCCTCGCTGGAAACCAACCATGCTGCACCTTGATCTTTGACTTCCAGCCTCCAGAACCATAAGAAAACAAATTTATGTTGTTTAAGCCACCCAGGCTATGGTATTTTGTCAGGGGAACCTGAGCTGACTAATAAACCTCTCCCAGGGTCTCCCTGCCCAGAGTCTCCTGACCTTTAAGCATTCTTCATCCAATCATCCTTCTCCAGAAAGCCATTATCATGGGAACAAGCTAGGTAGTCTCAAGCAAGACAGCTTCACCTAACTCATTGGTTTTCTTTTTGGATCTCTTTTGGGTTGAGCATGCTTCCTGGTCTGCTGGTCCAGACCCACAGTGGTCCTCAAATCATCATAGGAAACAATCCTTCACTCTTTCTTTATCTTTTGCCTTCTTGGCATGTGGGAGGTTTTTTCCCTTTGACAGCTACAGAGAATCATTCTTCTCTTATCTCAGGAAACCCTGGAAAAACCAAACCTACTCCTTCCTTCATCACTCAAGAAATGCAGGTACAGAGGAGAGTTGTGGGGACCTGTCCAGTTGGCAGGGAAAACAGGGATAATGGATACCTGCATCCAAGTGTCCCATCTCCTTGCCTCTCCTACCCATCTCATGCCTTTTCTGCCCATACACATTGTTCTCTTAGCATACCAAACAATTTGTGACTTTCCAAGGGCACCAGTATTTTCTGTCTCGAACTCTGCTGGGAGACAGGGCCTTTGGGAGTCAGTTAGAGTTAGATGAGGTCATGAGGGTGGGGCTTCCATGATGAGATTAGTGCCCTTATAAGAAGAGACATGTGGCCAGGTGAGGTGGCTTACACCTGTAATCCCAGCACTTTGGGAGACCATGGCAGGCAGATTACCTGAGGTTGGGAGTTTTTAGATCAGCCTGATCAACATGTTGAAACCCTGTCTCTACTAAAAATACAAAATTAGCCAGGCATGGTGGCACATGCCTGTAATCCCAGCTACTTGGGAGGCTGAGGCAGGAAAATCACTTGAACCTGGGAGACGGAGGTTGTGGTGAGCTGAGATCGGGCCATTGCACTCCAGCCTGGGCAACAAGAGTGAAACTCTGTCAAACAAAACAAAACAAAACAAAAAGACATCTGAGAGCTTACTCCCTCTCTGCCATGTGAGGTCCCAATGAGAAAGTGGTTATCTATAAACCAGGAAGGGGGCCCTTGCCAGAACCCAGCCATGCTGCACCTTGATGTTGGACTGCCGGTCTCCAGAACTGCGTGAAAATACATTGTTTAAGTCACCCAGGAAGGCAGAGTCTGGGCACAGTGACTCATGTCTGTAATCCCAACACTTTGGAAGGCTGAGGCAGGCAGATCACTTGAGGTCAGGAGTTCGAGACCAGCCTGGCCAACATGGCAAAACCCTGTCTCTACTAAAAATACAAAAAGTAGCTGGGTGTGGTGGCACATGCCTGTAATCCTAGCTACTCAGGAGGCTGAGGCATGCCCTTCTCCTCTGTCTTCTGTTTCTTCCATGAATAAATCTGTCCACAGATTTATTCACCAACAAATATTTACTGAACCCCTACTAAGTGTTAGGCACCCACGCTAGGGTACAGTGATGAAGAGGACAGAAATAGTCCCTGCCCTCATGGAGCTTACAGTCTAGTGGGGGAAACCCACAGAGTGAGTGCTAAGACAGGATGCTTACAGAGAGATCAGCGAGGAGTACCTAATTTGGATGACAGTGGGTCTGGGAATGCTTGGCTTGAGTAAGTGGCGCTTAAGCTGAAACCTGAAGTATGGGCAGAAATGAGCCAGGTGAAGAATGAAGTGTTTTGCAAAGAGAGAGAGTGAGAGAGAGAAAGAGAGAAAGAGAACATCATCTATAAAATCAGAGCATCCAGAGTCATAAGGAGCCTAGAGTTGTTGAGAAACAGTAAAGGCACCCTAAACAAGAGGAACGCCAGCCCGTCAAGGCTCAGCTCAAATATCCTCTCTTCTATGGAACCTTCTCTACCACCTCTGGGATCTCACAGCATTTGGTACACCCTTCCCTCATATACACTTATGTCAACATCACTTGTTTGTGTCATCCAAATGCCTGTTGGAGGTCCCCTGTCTCTCAGGGGCTCATTGGGTCACTGCACAAATGTTTGTTGAGTACCTACTATAGGCCAGATTCTGTAGACACTTTGGTAAATAGAAAAAGGCCCCCACCTTCATGAGGCTTATGTTCTTGGAGCAGAGAGAAAACAAACACATGAATGCATGAATCAACAGTTCAAGTTCAGGGGATGATAAGTGCTATGAAGAAACTGATGTAGGATTGTGTGGATAAATTGAGGCAGGGGCTCGGAGTAGTGGCTCATGCATTTTGGGAGGCTGAGGCAGGCAGATCACTTGAGGCCAGGAGTTTGAGACCAGCCTGGCCAACATGGCGAAACCCTATCCTACTGAAAATACAAAAGTTAACTAAGCATGGTGACACATGCCTGTAATCCCAGTTACTCAGGAGGCTGAGGCATGAGTATTACTTGAACCTGGGAGGTGGAGGTTGCAGTGAGCTGAGATCATGCCACTGCCCTCCAGCCTAGGCGACAGAGCAAGACTCTGTCTCAAAAATAAATCAATCAATCGAGGCAGGTGCTAAAATTCACAGTGGTAAGGAAAGACTCGAGTGAGGAGATGATATTTGAACTGAGAGCTGCATAATGAGAAGGACCCCACCCTGCAAAGATTGGGGTAGGGGTGAGAGAGTGGTCTAAGCAGAGTGAACAGCCATTGCAAAGGCCCTGGGGTCAGAAAAAGATGGGTATGTTCAGAAGATCAGAAAGACAGATCTTACAGAGTCCATGAAGGCGGAGTAAGAAACGTGGATTTTGTTCAAAATGCAATGGGAAGGTATTGGAGGATTAAATTAAATTAATTAATTAATTTAGAGACAGAGTTTTGCTCTTGTCACCCAGGCTGGAGTGCAATGGCGGGATCTCAGCTCACTGTCTCTACCTCCCAGGTTCAAGTGATTCTCTTGCCTCAGCCTCCCAAGTAGCTGAGATTATAGGTGTGCACCACCATGCCTGGCTAATTTTGTATTTTTAATAGAGACACGGTTTCACCATGTTGGCCAGGCTGGTCTCCTGACCTCAAGTGATCTGCCCTCCTCAGCCTCTCAAAGTGCTGCGATTCCAGGCGTGAGCCACCACGCCTGGCTTTGAAGCTACTGGAGGATTTTAGAGGCACAAAATGACCTGGCCTCAAGAACTAAATACATTTAGGTGTCAAGACCTAGTTGCATTTTAAAGGCTCACTCTGGCTGCTGGTGGGGAGTCCATAGTGTGGGAGGGGGCAGACATAGAAGCAGGACACCATGTAGGAGGCTGCCGTAGTCTTCCTGGTGGGCGTGGGTGGCAGCTTGCAAACTGGCCTCAAATGTCCCTGATTCTATGGCTTGAGATAGTCCAAATCCCTCCTTTAGATTTCTCAAGAGGTCAGTTCCTAACTGTCTCTTCCACCTCCAGCCCCTGTGCCTGTGTGCTGTTCACCACCTCACTGAAGATGAGAGGTTTTAGATCACACCACGCATGTCCTGGCCTCCCCTCCAGGTCCCGGCACTCCCCTTCCTGTTCTGCTCTGGGGAACAAACAAAGCCCTCTCATTTTCACACACAGAGCAGTTTCCTCCTCCTCCCTTGAAGTCTTGGCACCAGCAGCATTCATACCCTTAGGGAATCAATTTTGCCCTCAGTGAACTTGTTAAAACATCCTCCCAAACAAATACAGCACTTTCCCCAAACGGACATCTGGCAAATGAAGCATCATCTGATTTGTGGCACATCAGCCTCTCCAGATAGCTGGAGAGCTCCCCGAGGGCAGGGCTGTCTATGGATAATAACAATGTCTGTGCCCTAGGTCAAGTTTCTCCAGAATCAGGCCCTGAGATGAGGATTCATCGGCAAGTGATTTATTAGGAAAGTGCTTCCAAGAGAAACTGACAAAAAGATCAGAATGGGCAGTAGCCAAGCAAGGGTGAGTTTTCAGATCAAGTTCAGCCTCAGCCTGATTCTGCAGGATGCTCTGGGAGGGGGTGGGTACCTGACACCTTAGAGTTTGTGCCACCTCAAGTCCAGGAGAAGCTGGGCTTTCCATCCCGCCCCTATGAGTCAGTGGTTAAAGACTACCCTGGCAGTGATGTAAATTCCCAGATATGAGTGGCAGAGCTTCCATAGCCCAAAGTCAGTTTTCAGAGAAAGGCAGCAGGTGTACAGAGATGGGCACAAAGAACTCGCCATAATAGTGCAGAGCGCCCACCCTATCCTCTACAGTAAATATCCCCAGTTCCCAGAACGACTGATGCAAGGTGTGTGCTCAATGTTGTTTGTTGAATGAATTAGTGAATTTAGTGTCCAAGGCTACATACAGGTTGGTGTGGATTACAGTGGGTGTGAAGAGACTAGAAAGTCAGGCCGGGCGCGGTGGCTCAAGCCTGTAATCCCAGCACTTTGGGAGGCCGAGACGGGCGGATCACGAGGTCAGGAGATCGAGACCATCCTGGCTAATACGGTGAAACCCCGTCTCTACTAAAATACAAAACTAGCCGGGCGAAGTGGCGGGCGCCTGTGGTCCCAGCTACTCGGGAGGCTGAGGCAGGAGAATGGCGTAAACTCGGGAGGCGGAGCTTGCAGTGAGCTGAGATCTGGCCACTGCACTCCAGTCCGGGCAACAGAGCGAGACTCCGCCTCAAAAAAAAAAAAAAAAAAAAAAAAAAAAGTCAGAGAACTCTACCTGTAGAAAGCTCTTCTAAGCTTCAGGATTAGGATGCAGACAGGTAGGGCTTGGATTCCTAGTGACAAGAGCGGTGGGGTCTCAGATGTCATCGTGATGGTTAGCCATGTCCTGTTCTCTGAGAATGTCCGTGTTTGTGCAGTGTTTTGACATTGACAAGTTACTTTTACATTTAATTTCCCCATTGGGTCCTGAAAACATGTTCATGAAAGAGATTATTTCCATTGTGAAGATGAGAAAACTGGGGCTCAGAGGAATGAACTCATTACGTTTCATATAGTGGAGGAGTAAGAATGGGGACTTGAATTTGTCCCTAAAGGTGGTTGATATTGACTAGGTTCCTAAGGATGCTTAAGATGATTATTTAATGTGGTTGCTCTTTGCTTCTTTAAGAGAAAGATTGCAAACCGTGGGCCCGCATGCCAATTCCAGTTATCAGATGTGTTCTGGGTAGCACGGTAATATTTTTTCATTTCACAGATGTTTTACCATTGAGTGATTTCATATGACTATGTGGATGTCTGGCTTTTCTTGAAAACTGAACATCTGGTTTCACATTCCCTCCTGGCTAGGATTGTGGCTGCCATCCCATTTTAGATGGGTCACCCTCTCTCCAGTTTTCAACATTTCCTATCACTGCATATAGCTGTACTGTTCGATAAGGTAACCATTAGTCATATGGGGCTATTGAGTCTTGAAATGTGGCTAGTCCAAATTGAGAAGGCTATTAGGGATAAGGGAATCTGGGAGGTATTTTTCTATTTCTATTAGAAAATTCTTATGGGGTTTACATTGCATTTCCATTGGACCCTAGTGGCCCATAGTCTTCACATCAAGCCAGCTTCTTGCATTTCTGCTCCCTGCCTGACCCTGTAGGCACAGGAATTTGGAACCCCTGATGAATGGGAAGGAAGTGTGACCTGGAGTCAGGAGGCCAAAGTTCAAGTGCTGGCTCTGACACTTACTGTGTGACTTTGGGAGAGTTACCTCCCCTCTCTGTGCTTGGTCTCTTCAATTGTACAATGAAGACTTTGGACTGAATTTCTAACTTTCTACAATGGAAATACAATGGAAGACTTTGGACTTAATTTCCAACTTTCTACAATGGAAAGAAACTTCCCCTCCCACACACCTCTGAATTTACCCTCTCGTGGTGGGGCTCTGCTGCTCTCAGCTTTGATCTGAGCTTCCCCAGCTGGTCACCCCCTCCTCTTGCCCTGATTCTCTACACTCCAGCTGCTTCTATATCTTTGGGGAGCCCTGTCTCCATCAGGGGCCTTCCTCCTCATTCTACAGGGGGCTGCATCCTGGATCATTCTGCTTGGCTTGCTTTTACAAAATGAGAGGTTGACCATGTTTTCCTTTGCTTTTTCATTAATATCTGCAATTTGCCCTCATTTAATTCACATAGTTTAGCTATTAGTTTGCTCACCTTCCGCAATTATTTTCATGCACCCTTGGGCTTGTAAACCATTGTTCCAAGTGGCGTGTTGCCTATTTTAAGAACTTAATTTGTTTATAATGTGCACATCAGCTGCATGATTTGTTTCTTGCTGGTAATTAACTTTTAAGCTGATGCCATTCCCCCGCCAAAAGTAAAACTCAAGGTAAAGTTGGTAAGATTAATCATGCTGGCTGCATCCAAATCTTCCGACATCTTCATCAGACTCAGCAAGTTTGGGGAAAATGATATTTTTTTCTTCCACTTCCATCTGTTACCCTGCCGATCTTGGAGCTAATCCATCCATTAGTGGGCTTGAGTGTTGGAGTTGGAATCTGAGACTTTTCAGTTTCTGTACCAAGACAAGCAAACTTTTCCTCCAAACCCTCACCCTGCAACTTGAACCTATCTCTTCCTTCCTGGGAGGGTCCCTGGATACTGATGAATCATGAAATGGTTGTATAATACCTCCCAGATTCCCTTAGTGCTATTGTGGAGTTAGTTGCTGGTTTCCACAGTCTTTTGCAATTAGACAAATCAGCAATGTCTTAGATTGATAATCTCCATTGGTGAGGTGGGGGTGTTTGAGTTGTAAATAGCTAACTTTATTTGTCTTTCCATTTAATGATTCTCTGTAGGTCATGGGTGAAATAGAAATTCCAGACCACCCTCCTTCATGGCAAACGTTTAGAAATTAGGCTGTACCAGGTCAGTGTTTCTCAAACCTGAATGTGAACCGCTGGGTGAGATTATGATTCAGTTGGTCTAGGGTAGGACCCACAAATCTGCATTTTGACACGTGTCCAGAAGAGGCCAGTGCTGCTAGCCCGGGACCATACTCTGAGACGTAGGCATTACCCAGTCAGCTTCGTGAAGACTGGAGTGATATCAGTCTTGTTTCTCTCTCTCTCTCTTTTTTTTTTCCTTTTTGAGACAGAGTCTCACTCTGTTGCCCAGGCTGCAGTGCAGTGGCACGATCTCAGCTCAGCTCACTGCAACCTCCGCCTCCTGGGTCCAAGTGATTATCCTGCCACAGCCTCCTGAGTAGCTGGGATTACAGGCATGCACCACCATGTGTGGCTAATTTTTTTTTTTTTTTGCATTTTTAGTAGAGACGGGATTTCAGCATGTTGGTCAGGCTGGTCTCGAACTCCTGACCCCGTGATCCACCTGCCTTGCTCTCCCAAACTGCTGGACCCACAGGCATGAGCCACTGCGCCAGGCCTCAGTCTTGTTTCTTATTGGCATGTGGACACCTGCAAGTATTTGGAGACTGAATGAGTGAATGACTGAATGAGCTGCACTCAGGAATGTAGATAACGCTCTCCCAGATCGATCTTATTAGAGTGAGATGCCTTCCTTCTTATTCTCACACTACCAAAAAAAAAAAAAAGTAGTAATTTTATATTTTTCCAAATTTAGGAAGGGCTAAATGTCATACGCTGATTTATCTCCTCCATAGATATGGTATTTATGTGTGTGTGCACACACATATGTTTGGCTTTTGGAAGTGAATTTATAGTAACAGAATGCTCTTCACCATGGATCTCTTTCTAACTATAGCCTGCCGCCTTCATCCGAAAGGGCCTGCTTCCAGAGAGCCCTGCAAATTGAGAAATCCTTGTTCCTGTTTTTAAAATTCTTCAGAGAGCTGCCTGGTTTTCCCTCTAAGGCACTGTTTTTTTCCAGTGTTTTTTCCAGATTTCTGATCGCATCAATGGATGCACTTTCAAATAAGTGCTGACTTCCTGTAACAGTTCTCTTGAACACCTTGAAGCTTCTGTCATTCTTCAGCTACCATGAATGGGTTGTCAATTTTTCATGAGGCCAAGATGGTAAATGCACACACACACTCGTGCGCATGCGCGCGCATGCACACACACACACACACACACACACACACACACACACGCACAGAGTATTTTCGATACTAGAAGGTCAGCACATATGACCTGGGTACTCATTTAAAGAGATAAGGGGCAAAATATTTTAAATTGGATGTAGCTGTTTTCACATTTACATGGAATTTCATGTTCTGTTACTGCAGGAGGTCCTCCAGGCTGTTTCAGCTTCAGGGTCCTCCTAAACCTCTTCCTCCAAGAAAGGCTGTGAATTTTCCTGGGTGTCTCCACCAGGCCCCCGGGACTCTTGTGGATTTCTGGGGTTTCCCGCCTAGCCCTACCTGTGGGACATGGGAGAAAGCTGAAAGGAGAAAATGAGAGCTCCGACTGTCATTTGCCCAAGGCTTTGTGGATAAGAAGTGGGGGAGAGACCCCACGACCTCTGACCCAGGGCTGATGGTCTTAACTATTATGCTCCACTGTTGTGCATCTCAAACCGAAAGTGCCCAGGAGTCTCCTGGGACCTTGTACAAATGCAGATTCTGATTCATTAGGTCTGAGGTGGAGCCTGAGATTCTGCAGTTCCAACAAGCTCCCAGGCGATGCCGATGCTGTCCACCTGTCCCCTACACTCTGAGAACAACTAATCTAGAGGGTCACGCCCCTGACTGCATTGAAATCACTGAGGATCTTTTAAAAACTGCCACCTTGGCTGTACCTCCAGAAATTCTGATTGAATTGCAACAGCCTGGGCATCATGAGGTTTTTAAAATTTTTTTTCTTTTTTCCTTTTTATTTTTTTCTTTTCTTTTCTTTTTTTCTGAGACAGAGTCTCGCTCTGTTGGCCAGGCTGGAGTGCAGTGGCATGGTCTTGGCTCACTGCAACCTCTACTTCCCGGGTTCAAGCAATTCTCCTGCCTCAGCCTCCCAAGTAGCTGGGATTACAGGTGCGCACCACCACACCCGGCTAATTTTTATATTTTTAATAGAGACAGGGTCTTGCTATGTTGCCCAGGCTGGTCTTAAACTCCTGACCTCAGGTGATTTACCCACCTTGGCATCCCAAAGTACGGGATTACAGACGAGAGCCACCGTGTCCAGGCAAAAAAATTTTCATTTTTAAAATAGAGATGGGGACTTGCTATGTTGCCCAGGTTGGTCTTGAACTCCTGGGGTTAAGTGATCCTCCCACCTTGACCTCCCAAAGTGCTGGAATCACAGGCATGAGTCACTGTGCTTGCCCTGATCATTAGTTTGAAAAGCTCCCTGGGTGAATCCAGGTGCTAGCTGGGCTGAGAACTACTGTTCTAGGGCTTTTGTTGAGACCTCATCTGTTTCAGGACCCCCTGAGATTCCTGCCCATCTGTTCTCCTGCAGAGCAGTCCAACCCCCACCTCTGGCATAGGGGAGACCAGACTGGGATGGACTTGGGGACTCCTTTGACTCCCTGTCCTGTCCTGAGCTAGTTGATGGGACCAGAGATGCTCTGGGTACCGCGCCAGTGGGAGTAGGCAGGTGCAAGGCCACATCTGGCAGGGTACAGCACAAGGAGAGGAACAAGGTCTCTTCTGGGGGTCCAGGAGACACTTCCAAGCTGCTGTTTACTGAAATGTTCAGCTGCCAAGCTGAAAATAACATCGGCATTGCTGAGGAGGCTACCTGGGATTCCCCTCCTGCCAGGAAGAGGGGAAGTAGGGGCCCTGGAATCCCAGGGAAGCTGATCCCACCAGGCTGGGCTGTGTCAGCAAGTCCTGAAGTACCGAGTGTCTACCAATAACTGTGCCAGAAAAGGGGTAGAGGACTAACCTAGTGACTCTCAGCCCCTTCACGATCCATAGTGATGAAGCGCATCTAGCCCAGCTGTGCTTCAGTGACCTAGGGCTTTACTGGAGATGCTTCAGAGGGTGCATCACATTCCTCCGGCTGTTGTAACAAAGGACCACAAACTGAGTGGCTAAAAACAACACAGGTTTGTTATTTTCCAGTTCTAGGGATCAGGAGTGTGGCACAGATGTTAGTGGGCTGAAACCAAGGAATTCTTTTCTGGAGACTTTGAAGGAGAATCCATTTTCTTGTCCTCTTCAGCTTCTACAGGCTGCCTGTATCCTTGGCTCGGGGCCCCTTCCTCCATCTGCAATTCCAGCAACAGTGGTGTGAGGTTTTCTCACATTACATCACTCTTCTGCCTCCCTCTTCCACTTTTTTTTTTTTTAACTTCGCATTCCATAAATATTTGTTAGACATCTACGCCGCGTCAGGCACTGTTGTAGGCACTTTGGATCCAGCGTGTGTGAAACAGACAAAATCCTAACTTTTATGGAATATTTTCCAGGGAAGAGGACAATAGAAACAATCCATACATCGATATGTTGCCGGGCACCATGGCACGTGCCTATGGTCCCAGCTACTGGGGATGCCGAGGTGGGAGGACTGCTAGAGCCCAGGAGTTCTGAGCTGCAATGCACTGTGTCTATCGTGTGTCCACACTAAGTTTGGCATCAATGTGGTGACCTCCTGGGAGTGGGGGACCACCAGGTTGCCTAAGGAGAGGTGAACTGGTCCAGGTTGGAAACAGAGCAGGTCAAAACTCCCATGCTGATCCGCAGTGGGATCACGCCTGTGAATAGCCACTGCACACCAGCCTGGGCAACACAGTGAGACACTGCCTCTAAAAAACCAAGAAACAAAACATAAGTGTACATATTATAAAATACATTAGAAGATGAGTTCTATGGAGGAGAAAATACAGGGAAGGCAGATAGGGACTACTAAGTGACTCTGTTCCACTTTTAACAATCTCTTCTGATTAGATTGGGCCCACCCAGATAATCTCCCTATTTTAAGGTTAGCTGATTAACAACCTTAATTTCATCTGAAAACGTAATTCCCCTTTGCCAGGTAACGGAACATATTCACAGGTTTGTGGGATTAGGACATGATGTCTTTGATGGGGTCATAATTCTGCCCAACTCAGGGATTTAGGGGTGAATCTGAGTCTGAGACTCCAGTTGCCCCATCCTTTCTGAACCCTGACTTTAATCAGAGTAGTGTTGTTAAGTATCTGTTTCCATGCAACATTTCCTTTACAGAAAGTATTGCAAAGCTAACAAAAGCTTTTCAACCAATGGTCTAGTCCCTTTTCCTGGACCAGCAGCAAGAGTACCTCGCAGGTTGCTAGAAATGTCCAATCTCTGCCTGAGCCGGGGTCTACATCTTAGCACAGACCAGGATGATCTGTGCCTACAATGAAGTTTGAGAAGGACCTGGGAGGGGAGGTGGGTAGTTTCCTGCCACCATGGCTGTTTGTTGAAACCATACAGAGAGCTTTGAAATATACTGAAGCCTGGGTCCTACCAAAGATTCATTGGCCTGGGGGTGCCACTTGGGTATTGGAGTTTCTCAAATCTCCTGGGTGATTTTAATGTGCTGTAGAGTTTGAGAACAGCTCATCTGGTCTATCCTTCCAGAAGAGGAAACTTCGCAGGGAGTGAAAGTGAGTTGGCCAGGGTCACACAGAGGGTTGCTGGCCATCCTGGGAGAGGATTCAGGTCTCTTGACTTTCTGGATTGCGGACTTCTGCTCCTACCAAGAAAACGAAAACAACAGCAACAACAACAATTTGGGTGGAGAGATGGGAGAGAGGAAGAGGACTGTCCCCTGTCTTTATCCTTCCTTAAAGTTTGTATTATTTTTAATGTCAAGTATTTTGTAATTTTAATACATAAAAAGTATTAAGGACTGGTTGATATGGTTTGGCTGTGTGTCCCTGCTCAAATCTCATGTCAAATTGTAATCCCCAATGTTGGAGGAAGGGCTTGGTGGGAGGTGATTGGATCATGGGGATGGTTTTCCTCCTTGCTGTTCTCAGGATGGTGAATGAGTTCTCATAAGATCTGCTTGTTTAAACATGTGTGGCACCTGCCCCCTTCTCTCTTCCTTCTGCTCTGGCCATGTAAGACGTGCATCCTTCCTCTTCACCTTCTGCTATGATTGTAAGTTTCCTGAGGTCTCCCCAGCCATACTTCCTGTACAGCCTGCAGAACTGTGAGCCAATGAAGCCTCTTTTCTTTATAAATTACCCAGTCTAAGGTAGTTCTGGAGTCTGGCTCTGTCTCCCAGGCTGGAGTGCAGTGGCTGGATCTCAGCTCACTGCAAGCTCCACCTCCCGGGTTTACACCATTCTCCTGCCTCAGCCTCCCGAGTAGCTGGGACTACAGGCGTCCGCCACGTTGCCCGGCTAGTTTTTTTTTGTATTTTTAGTAGAGACGGGGTTTCACCGTGTTAGCCAGGATGGTCTCGATCTCCTGACCTTGTGATCCGCCCGTCTCGGCCTCCCAAAGTGCTGGGATTACAGGCTTGAGCCACCGCGCCCGGCCTAAGGTAGTTCTTTATAGCAATGTGAGAATGGACTCATATGCTGGTTAAAAAATAAATAATAAAGAAAACTCAGGATTCTAGTAATAGTGACCATTTTGTTGAGGCCCTTTCATGGCTGAGAACTCTGTACACACTTGTTCATGTTATCCTCACTGTGTCTTTCCAGGGTGGGAAATTATTGTTCCATTTTTCACTTTTTTGGGGATGATCTCCAGGGTTCTATGGTTTAGGCACTGGAATCTTGCTGAAAGCAGAAAACTTGGATGGCCTGTGGTTAGCCCTTGGCTTGGCTCCTGTTATGAGGTGGGAGGTGTGTGTGTGTACAGCAGCTCCTAAAGATCTTACCACAATTTCCTGTTTCCACTTATGGCTTGCTCTGTGGATCACTGAACTTTGACCAGGAGAAGAGAACCAGAAACAAGGTGATACGTGCCCCTGTTTACCTTCCCTCTCTCCCATCCCCTTCCTTCCCTTTTCTTCCCCCCTTTTTCCCTTTCCTTTCCTTCCCCCTTCCCTCCTCTTCCCTTTCTCCCCTTTTCCCTCTGATCTGGATGGAGACAAACCATCTGCCTTTCCCTTTTTAATTTTGGTTCCTGAATCATTATACAAAAAAGATACCTGCACGCGTATGTTTAATCACAGCACTATTCAGAATAGCAAAGATATGAAATCAACCTAAGTGGCCATCAGTGGAGGACTGGATAAATAAAATGTTGTATATATACCTATGTATACACACACAATAGAATACTATTCAGCCGTAAACATGAATGAATTTTTTTTTTTTTTGTTAGCAACACAGATGGGACTGGAGGCCATGATCATAAATGAAACATCTCAGACACAAAGACAAATGCTGTGTATTCTCAATTGTAAGCAGGGGCTAAATAGTGTGTACACATGGAAGCAGAGTATGGGGTGATGGACTGTGGAGACATGAAGGTGTGGAAGGTGTCAGGTGAGCAGGCGATTGGTGATTGCTTGGTGGATAAAACGCACGTGGCTCCAGTGATGGATGTACTGAAGGTCCTGACTTCAGCACAGTGCAACACATCACCGTAGCAGAAAAATAAATTTGGTTCTGAAATAGTCTTGCAGTCTACCTATGCATTATAGAGGAAACGATTAAAAATGTCATTATTATTTTCATTTTTCAACAAGCCCAGTGGATGTTTGCCTACTTTATTAGATTAGTTGTAAAGGTGATAAAAAATATTAAATAGTTAATAGCATTTTTTGAAGCTTACTCCTTGCCAGACTCTCTCCTTCACCTGTTTAAACTCATTTAAATCTCACAAGTCTATGAGGCATAGCCTCACAGACCCATTTTGCAGATTGGAAAATTGAGGCACAGAGATGAAATGAGTAGGTGCTTGGAAATGGCCCAGTCCATGGCTGCCAGACATCTGGGAAGTGTGCATTCATGGGTTTCCTCTCACTTTCTCTGACAGCTGTCTAGTCAAATCCCAGTGCTTGCTGTGAGAACGCCCTGCAAGCCTTCCTTGGCTGAGGGTCCTTAACATGGGAGATGTCGCCCCGTCGCTTCACCTCAGTTTCCCCTGCTTGGCTCTGCCTTTCTCTCTGAGGTGCTGGGAGGATTCTGTAAATAGTTCCCTCGAGGTGCTGGAAGCACTGGGTGGAGAAACTCACTATAAATACCCGGCACTTATAATTAGCCTTCATGGCGGCACAGTTCTGTGTGTGGGGGAGGCGAACACCTGCAGGGGCAGAAAGTCAAAATGCCGGGGACCAGGGCTCTCCAGAACTGCTTCTTGGCACAAACTGAGCCAGAGAAGACCCATGCCGAGTGAAGAAACCCAGATAAGAACACAGTGGGGCCCCCTGATCTTACTGCAGCTACAGACAAGAGCATTAGGGGCTGGTAGGAGCTCCCGGCTCCATTACTCCCTGTCTGTGAGACCCGCAAATTAGTGCAGTCTTCCAAGCCTCAGTTTCCATATCTGTAAACTGGTGTAGTATACGATAAAAGACATCTGGGGGCTATAAGATTAATGGTAGACATAAAACCTATCTGAGCATCTTGCGGGGCTGAGACTACCTGTTACTTAGTGTGATGCAGCCTGGCCCGGGGATTTCCAGGAGACAAAGTTAAATCGGCACAGATACAACTTTCATAAATCTTAAAATAAAGCTTATTCTCACAAGAATAGCTTAAACTCCTTTTATGTAAGAAACACCTGGTAAGGGACCTGGACTGAATACGGATAGAAGGAAGGGGGAAGGATCCCCCAAACTTTGATAATGGTCTCTGGATGGACACCCTCCTGGTCAGTGAGTCATCTGACCCCCGGCTGTGTCTGGCCATGTCACCAGCCTCCTCCCACTGTCTGTCTCGTGCCAGAGTAAGCTCCTTAAGCATCAGACTCACGTGCTAAGACTCATCTTTGGCATGGATCAAATGGAGGGAGAGAAGTTACCCCTGGGGAAATTTGTCAGCTAGGACCACCTGAAACCCCTGATCATGACGGATGGAGATAATCACTCCTACTGTGAATAACTAAAGATAATGCATATAAAGCTCCCAGTGTTGGTGCATGGAGTAGGTACTTAACACATACAAGGTTCTTGTTCCCTTTGTGTGCACAGCTGGGCAGATGGCATCTAAGGTGCAATCAGATGGCCCTCTCCCACTTAAAGACTGTCTTAGGCTCCCCATTGGTGGCAGAGGTATTCCATGCCTATGTCTTGCCCCCATGCTCCCCCTCTGCATTGATACTAACAGCTTGTTATTCTTCTTCTCCTTCTCCAACTCCTCCTTCTCCTTCTCCTCCTACTTCTTCTTCTTCTTCTTCTTCTTCCTCTTCTTTCTTTCTTTTTTTTTTTTTTTTTTTTTGAGATGGAGTTTCACTCTTGTCACCCAGGCTGGAGTGCAATGGCATGATTTCAGCTCATTGCAACCTCTGCCTTCCAGGTTCAAGTGATTCTCCTGCCTCAGCCTCCTGAGTAGCTGCGATTACAGATGCCCACCACCACACCAGGCTAATTTTTGCATTATTAGTAGAGACAGGGTTTCACCATGTTGGCCAGGCTTGTCTTGAACTCCTGACCTCAGGTGATCCACCCACCTCAGTCTCCCGAAGTACTGGGATTACAGGCATGAGCCACTGTGTCCGGCCGCTGTTAGTAACTTCTCACTCCACCTCAAGAGTGTGCCCTGAGTCTTTCTGCCCTCAAGTTTTCTTGGATGCTGTTGAAACCTGCTTAGTCTGTGCAAAAGTCTAGCCCAGAAGTACTGAGTTAACAGCCCAGGAAGTGATCATTAAGATAAATTATGCCACTATCCCTCCTTCAGGTGGAAAATTCCAGGAGGCTTCCTGCATGCTTTTTGCGAGGTCCTTGCAGCACAGAGCTTTTGTTGTTCTCAGTGGTGACCTTGATGATGGACATGTATACGGCTTTGTCTCCTAAATCTTTTCCTTTCCTTGTTCCTGCTTCCAGAAATCAACTTCCAAGTCAACCACCTGCACCCAAATCCTCGTCTCAGGCTCTCCTTTTGGAGAAGTCAACCCATGAGATCACCACATCTGGAATAAGTTCGAAATTCCTTGCTGTGCCTGCAGGGCCCTGCACAATGCTCTTCTGCCGTTCCAACCTCACATCTGCTACCACTCTTGCCCACACCTGCCACATCCAGCCACACCGGCTTCCAGTCACTTTTCTTTGACTTGCTGAGCAATCCCTCATCAGGGCCTTCACACATGCTGTTCCCTCCGCCTTTCCTTCTTCTATGTCAGTCAGTCCTTCCTACAGCTCTCAGCTTAAATACCAGTCCCTTAGAGAGTGTCGCTTCCTCCTGGTCTCTGATCTCTTGCAGGTTCCAACACCCTTTATTCTCTCTCACAACACATTGTTTCCTTTTCCTTGTACTATTTGAAGTTGTGTACTCATTTGAATGTTTATTTGTTAATTACCTGCCTCCTTTTAGATTATAAACCCCACATGAATAGAGACAACTTCTGTCTACTTCCATGAGCTCTAGAGTATCCGCAAGCTCCTTACATATGAGACATGAATATTCATTGAATGAAGGTGTGATTCAGGTTGGTCAGTTTCTCCTGCATCTCAAGCTTACTCTACTCTGTTAGGCTATGGGATATTGGCAGAGGACTTTAAGGGAGGTGGGGCATGGGGGAGTGTTAAGAAGTAAGGGAGGCAAGAAAAGCCAGTCGCCATCCTCACCTTCCTTGCTCCCACTTCTCCAGGATCACAGCATCAGTGGCAACTGAATGAGACATGCCAGTCTGGGCTCAGGCTCCAGGAGGACACATCCAAGCACATCTCCATGACCAGGAGGTTCATGCACTTGGTCCTCTGTGTGTTGAGGGAGCTTGGGCATTTATCCATGACTTCGCATACCTGGTACCCAAGCTGTGATTTCAGGATTCTAGGTCTTCATCTGGAGCAAAGCTGGGGTGTGACTCCAGGGGCCCAGGAAGGCTAATCTTCATCCTAAGCCTCTGTAAGAATAGGGCCAGTTTGAAGCCAGTCTGTGTAACTCTGTGCATTTTCTCCAGAGACACTGGAACCAGAAGCTTGCCGAAGAAAGGTTGGGATGTACTAATCGGTGATTTATAACATGCTGTCAGAAGTCCAAAGCTGCCTGGAGGTGCCCTGCACCAACTTGCTACGTAGTTTATTGGAAAAACATAGATGGATGGTTGGCACCTGGTTTCGATTACTATGCCTGGTTACTTAGCCTGGTTTGGGCTATGTGACCAGAGGGAAATAAGATGAGCAAAAGTCTCGTTGAAGTTCCCTGAAGCCCAGCTCTTCCCCATGCACTAGGGGGTTCACAATGCAGAGGCCAAATCAGTCCCGTGCGACTGAGGGGGGCCTTAGCAACTGCTTGTGGATGCTGTGGATCTTCCTGAAGTTGCTCCGAGTTTTCTTACTCTTACTGTTCTGTATCCTTTGCCTGTAATAAAACCATTCAGGGCCAGGTGCAGTGGTTCACACCTGTAATCCCAGCACTTTGGAAGCCCAAGGCAGAAGGATGGCTTCAGCCCAGGAGTTCAAAACCAGCCTGGGCAACATGGCGAGACTCTGTCTCTCTTTGAAATTAAAAAAAAAAAAAGGAAAAGAAAAACCTTTCAGGCCTTTTACTTTGTTGGAGTCTTGTGGGTCCTTTTGATGATCTGACCCAGCGTAACTGCTGCAACCTCTCTTGATGCTGGGCTCTGGCTCCTGGCAGTTTCCTCTTGACATCCAAATTGTAGAATCCTCAGAGCTCATGGGTTCTGGCCCCTGCTTCTTAAGGAGGAGAAGGTGGAGCACGGGTGACTAACCTGCATCTCGTGGAGGTGACAGCAGGGCAGCGGAGCCTCAGCCTGAAGGTGAATTACCCATAACCACTGAGCAAGTTAGACGGGGAGAAAATAAATGTGACTTATAATCCCATTACCCAGAGACAAGAATGGCCAACATTGTAATACACCATCTTTTAGCCTTTTTTCTCTACATATATATTTACATATAATTGAGATATATTGAACACATCATTTCATATCCTACTGTTTACTGCAACATTGCATTGTAAGCATTAGCTGATGATTTTTATAAAGACTCAATTTCTTCACTTGTAAAATGAGAATAATAGTAACAGTGATGATGATGATAATACCAGTACCTATATTATGGGTTATTGTGGGGATTAGATGAGAAAATGTGTGGAAAAAGCTTTTAGCCCACTGTGTGGAATATAATAAGTGCTTAGCAAAATTATTATAATAAATTACTTT
>NW_016809864.1:508681-517909 GCF_001698545.2 Rhinopithecus bieti | reverse complement strand
TTTTTTTTGAGACAGAGTTTCACTCTTGTTGCCCAGGCTGGAGTGCAGTGGTGTGATCTGGGCTCACTGCAACCTCCGCCTTCCAGGTTCAAGCAATTCTCCTGCCTCAGCCTCCTGAGTAGCTGGGATTACAGGTGCCTGCCACCACGCCTGGCTAATTTTTGTATTTTTAGTAGAGACAGGGTTTCACCATGTTGGCGAGGCTGCTCTTGAACTCCTAACCTCAAGTGATCCGCCTACCTCGGCCTCCCAAAGTGCCCAGATTACAGGCATGAGCCACCGCACCCAGCCTTGACATCTTAACTTTTAACTCAGTGGTTTTTTCTATAGCACGCCATACTACCTTCTAGAAACACAAAGCGTCAATGCAGAAGTCACCAGACTCCATGTGGTTGTCGATAATGATCACAACTGCAATAAAAACAAGGGTGGCCTGAGCTACTTGACCCTCAGGTGACCAGGAGACTGTCTTGTCCTGTGAACACCTTGGAGCTGAGTGGGGCACAAGCTCACAGATGCACTGTGACAATAGGATAGGATGTATCTACCATGCAAATGTCAGCACCAGATGTTGGACAGAGCAGGAGAGGCAGGATCAAGTCGGCCTAGGGGAGGGCCAGCAAGAACATCCTGGACCAGGTAGAGAAGTGGTGCTGCCAGGTTTATGTCCTAGTTTGAATTCTTCTGATATTGGAGCCTGGGACAAGGACATTGGTACAGGTGTTTTATTTGGGAGGGGACCCCAGGAGGGAGGAGTGAGGGAGGAAGTAGTGTAAATCTCCAAAGGGGAAGAAGCCAATAAAAGGCATGTTATTGAGTTGTGGGAAACTGGGTCTCAGTGCCTCTGGGGACCTGGAGAAGCCACCAGAATAAACTTCGGAAGTGTTCCTCTGTGTGTCGAGGGAGCTTGGGCATTTATCCATCGATGGTTGAAGGTTGTCCAGGGCGTACCTCTGCAATTCTAGGCTGCCTTGTGCGTGGAGGCCCAAAGGAGTGAGATTCTGTAGTTCTGGAAAAAGCCCCAAAAGAGAAATGTGGAGGGCTGTGGAAGGCTGTGGAGGAACTGTGTCAGGTGCACGGGGACCAGACACACAGCTGCAGCTGAAGCTGAAGTTGGCGGGTCAAGGGAAGCAAGAGTGGACGAGAGATTTGTTTCAGAAACGAGGATGACACCGTGCCATGGTGCCTTTGTCCTGTGATTTCACGTCTTCCACGGCAGTCAGAAGTTTTCCCTTATTCTACAGTGAATTTTGCTTGCTGCATTTTCTTCCTGTTTCTCTTCTTGCTAGCCCTAAAAGGAGGTGCAGAACAGCTGGCCACGGTCAGAGGGGAATGCTACAAGAGGTACACTTCTTGGCAGTTCGACCCTGCCAGGCTCCTTGCAGGCTAAACCAGTGCTTTTCCTTTCCTCATCTTCATCATGTCTTTTTTCTTTTTTCTTTTTTCTTTTCTTTTTTTTTTTTTTGTTTGTTTTGACAGAGTCTTTCTCTGTCACCCAGGCTGGAGTGCAGTGGTACAATCTCAGCTCACTGCAACCTCTGCCACCTGGGGTCAAGTGATTCTCATGCCTCAACCATCTGAGTATCTGGGATTGCAGGCATGCACCACCACATCCAGCTAATTTTTGTGTATATTTTTAGTAGAGTTGGGGTTTCCCTCTGTTGGCCAGGCTGGTCTCGAACTCCTGACCTCAAGAGATCCACCCACCTCGGCCTCCCACAGTGCTGAGATTACAGGTGTGAGCCATAGCCTCATCACGTCTTAATCCACTTACACAGACTGTGAGCCCAGGCCATCGCTAGATTATTGCTTTATCAATCAGGTGACCCAAATGCTACTGTCTCCCCTTGAATGATAGCTATGACTGGCATTAATTGTTTCCTGTAAGCCAAGTCCTGTGCTAAGTACTTACCTTGTTTTACTTAATTCTAACTATTGCCCTTCATGTTAGGTTTTATGAACATTCCCATGGTATGGATGAGGAGACTGAGGCTCGGGGTATGACACCTTTTAGCATGACACAGAACTGAGCTCCAGTATTCACCACATCACTTGTTCCCCTCTTTAAGCAAGTATGCATTCATTTATTTATAATGTGACTTGTACATAGAAACTCAAGGGGCCACCTCAGGTGTCTTCCTCTGTTTTTTTTTTTCTTTTTGAGACAGTGTCTGGCTCTGTCACCCAGGCTGGAATGCAGTGGTACAATCATGGCTCACTATAGCCTCAAGCTCCCGGGCTCAGGTGGTTCTCCTATCTCAGCCTCCTGAATAGCTGGAACTACAGGTATGTGCCACCATGCTGGGCGAATTTTTTTGTATTTCGTATTTTGTATTTTGTATTTTTTTGTAGAGATGAGGTGCCATTATGTTGCCCAGGCTGGAGGTTTCTTCTAATAACTTCACTAGAGGTTGTTTCTTGAGGGCCCTTTACTTACCTGCTTGGTCTTGAGTAGGAGACAACTCTTAGCACTTGGGAAAATAATAAAGTAATAGTAGGAGTTACTGGACCTTGGATAACTACTATATGCTTGTAATTTCTGTACCTGTTCAATGCCCATTGGACAGATGAGGAAAAACCGGGCTCAGTGAAAAGAAGTGGAGATTTACCCAAGCCACGTAGGTGGTAAGTGTGGGAACCAGGTATGGAATTCAGCCTACTTGATTGCAAAACCCATGAGCTTCCCCTCTAGCCTTTACAGGATGCTGTTTATAGAGTGGCCATAAAGTCCAGCAACAGTGGTGAATGTGCATAACAAATGGTTTACTGATAGTAACATACATGACCAAATGTATGGTACCAGCTCTTATGGCCCCCCTGTACATGCCTGATGCAGGGAGGGATTGAGAAAGGACTCATGATCACAGGTGACTCTGACATAGCCCTGGGTGATGAAAATGATGTTAGGGGCAGAGGGAAGTCTGCACCAAAGTGCCAGCCTGGAACTAGGGGAGAAAGAGGGTGGGGCAGACTGAGGGTGATGCAAATTTGTTTTCTTTACGCAAGACATGTGTCTGCCAGTTAGAGAGGACCTGAGCTCCTCTGTCACTTTAGAGATGGGGAAATGGAGGCCTGGAGGGAAGCAGTGAACAGTCCAAGACCCCACCTCTTTTCAAGGCTGCGCCCACTGAATATCTGCTCTCTGTGGCACTTGCTCACCACTCTGCCTGTGCCCCACCTCTTGGGTAACTCGGAGAATACCACGGGGATGCGTGGTGATCTGTGCAGCTTCCCTTCTCCATTCCAGCGCCGCAGCCTCCTCCTACCCTGGTTTCTCCAGCTCTCTGACTAAAAGAACCCCTGAGGCACCCCTCCATCTTTCAACCCCCACCCGCCCCCTCTCATTTGGAGCCCTCAGGCCTGTGAGCTGTGGCTCTGAGGAGAAGCAGGGCTGTGGGTGGGGCAAGCAGGATAATTATAATCTTGGAAGGTTTGACTCTCAGGCTGAGAAGTAGGGAGGCATTCTTCCTGCCTGGTTTGGGAGCTAGGTCTGAGTCAGAAACCATCTCCCGCAGCCCAGCCTGCCATGGGTCTGCAGCAGCTGGTCCCCTCTTACCCTGGCACCAGACCTTAAGCCAGTTCATTCATTCTTGCAAGCATTCATGCATTCATTCATTTACAAAATGCTGATTATGTACTTACTGCATGCCAAGCACTGTGTGGAGCTCGGGGACACAGACAGGAATGGGGTAGGGCTGATGTGGTGTTGTGTCAGTCAAGCTTCATCAGTTGCAATCTTGGCTCCACCATTTACCAGTAATACAATTTTTTTGTGCATCATTTAAGCATTCTGTGCCTTACTTTCCTCATCTGAGAAATGAGTATTATCTCCCTTATAACGTAAAGGGGAGAATACATATAAACAGCTAAACAAAGCCTTTAACATACTTCAGGCATGTTAACAGCTAACAAAATGTTGCTGTTAGTATTGAAAAATTTTCATTGAAGAGATAAATCCTGTACAGTTTCTGCTCTGGAAAAACTCCTAGTCTAGAGTAGAGATGGTGAAGGGGTTTCATCTCATATGTCAGCTCTGGATAGAGGCTGCTTGGAATACTGTATCAAGAAAGATTCTGAGAATCAGTTTAGGCCCACTAGGAAAAAGAAAATGATTGATGAGAATTAGGTTCTAGAGAAGGTAGAGGTGGCACATATGCCTAGCATTGAGTCTCCTTGTTACTGATTTAGTCCTGGAGAGGATAAGAGACGGGAGTGGGAGGGGAGTAAGGAATTTAGAGGAGTACAGAGTCAGACCTTATCAGGTATTTGGGGCAAATGTTGGAGGGGTCAGGGCCACCTGAGAGCTGTTCCTATGTGAATATTTCTTTTTTGTTTGTTTTGTTTTGTTTTTTAGATTGAGTCTCACTCTGTTGCCAGGCTGGAGTGCAGTGGCGTGATCTTGGCTCACTGCAACCTCTGTCTCCCCAGTTCAAGTGATTCTCCTGCCTCAGCCTCCTGAGTAGCTGGGACTACAGGCACGCACCACCATGCCCAGCTAATTTTTGTATTTTTTTTATAGTAGAGATGGTGTTTTACCACGTTGGCTAGGATGGTCTCGATCTCTTGACCTCATGATTCACCCTCCTCGGTCTCCCAAATTGCTGGGATTATGGGCATGAGCCACTGCTCCCGGCCCTAAGTGAATTTCTAAGCATCTCCAAGACAGGTGGATTGTCCCTGCTCTAGAGTGGCAAGAGAGTTATATTAGAAAATACAAATTTGAATCTTGGCTCTGGCGCTACAGGCTGTGTGGCCTTGGGCAAGCAATGGACCTATCTAGGTCTCAGATCCCCCTTCTGAATCCCCCCACCGTCACCCTGGATTTTGATGAGAATTAAATGAGATAGCACAAGTTAAGAAATTAGACACAGCAAAGGAAACCACCAATACAGTGAAAAGGCAACCTATGGAATGGGAGAAAATATTTGCAAACCATATGTCTAATAAGGAGTTAATATCCAGAATATACAAAGAACTCCCACAAGTTAGCAATAACAACAACAGCAAAAACCAAATGACTCGATTAAAAAAGAGTCAAAGGATTTGAATAGATATTTCTCCAAAGAAAATATACGAATGGCCGACAAACATAGGAGAAGATGCTCAACATTATAATCATTAGGAAAATGCAAGTCAAAACCACAGTGAACTATATCACCTCATGCCTGTTGGGGCCATTATCACAAAACAGAAACTAACAAATGTTGGTGAGGATATGGAAAAATTGGAACCCTGGTGCACTGTTGGTGAGACTGTAAAATGGTGCAGCCAGTATGAAAACAGTACAGAGGCCTTTCAAAAGATTAAAAGTAGAATTAATAGGCCAGGGGTGGTGGCTCACGCCTGTAATCCCACGACTTTGGGAGGCCGAGGCAGGCAGATCACGAGGTCAGGAGGTCAAGACCAGCCTGGCCAACATGGTGAAACACCGTCTCTACTAAAAATACAAAAATTAACTGGGCATGGTGGCTCGCAGCTGTAGTCCCAGGTACTCGACAGGCTGAGGCAGGAGAATCACTTGCACCCCGGAGGCGGAGGTTGCAATGAGCCAAGATCATACCAGTGCACTCCAGCCTGGGCTACAGAGTGAGACTCCGTCTCAAAAAAAAAAAAAAAAAGTATAATTAATATATGATCCAGCAATACCACTTCTGGGTATACAAATGCTCCTTGAGTCATAATGGGATTATGTCCTGATGAACCCATCATAAGTTGAAAATATTATTAAGTTGAAAATGCATTTAATATACCTTACCTACTGAATGTCATACCTTAGCCTCATCTACCTTAAACATGCTCAGAATACTTACATTTGCCTGCAGTTGGGCAAAATCATCTAACACAAGGCCAATGTTTTAATAAAGTGTTGATTATCTCATGTAATTTATTAAATGTGTTATTGAAAGTGAAAAACATAATGACTGTATGGATACTTTTAGTATGGTTTCTATTGAATCTATACTGCTTTTGCACCATTATAAAGTTGAAAAATTTTAAGTTGAACTATCATAAGTCAAGGATTGCATACCCAAAAGAGCTGGAAACAGATCTCAAAGAGAGATTTTCACACCCATAATCATTGCAGCATTATTCACAATAGACAAGAGGTAGAAGCAACCTAAATGTCCATTGATGGATGAATGGATAAAGAAAATGTAGTATGTATATACAATTGAATATTACTCAGCATTAAAAAAGAAGAAAATCTTGTCATATGTCACAACATGGATGAACCTTGAGGACATTACGCTAATTGAAATAAGTTAGTCATGAAACAACAAATATGTCACCACACCTGTAGTCCCAGCTACTCGGGAAGCTGAGGTACGAAAATTGCTTGAACCCGGGAGGTGGATTGTAGTCAGTCGTGATCGCGCCACTGCACTCTACTCTAGGCGACAGAGTGAGACTCCACCTCAAAAAAAAAAAAAAGACAAATATTAATATTTCTGTTTATATGAGTGTCTTAGCCTGTTTGTGTTGCTATAAAGTAATACCTGAGACTGAGTAATTTATAAAGAAAAAAAGGTTTATTTGGCTCATGATTCTGCAGGCTGTACAAGAAGCACGACACCAGCATCTGCTCAGCTTCTGGTGAGGCCTCAGGCTGCTTCCAATCATGGTGGAAGGTGAAGGGAAGCTGGCATGTGCAAGATTACAGTGTGGGGAGGAAGTGGGGAGGGGAGATGCCAGCCTCTTTTAACAATCAGCTCTTACAGAAACTAATAGAGTGGAAACTCATTACCATGAGGATAGCACCAAGACATTAATGAGGGATCTCCCCCTATGACCCAAACACGTCCCAATATGCTCCACCTCCAATCTTGGGGATCAAATTTCAACATAAGATTTAGAAGACAAACATTCAAACTATAGCATGTGAGGTATCTAAAGTAGTCAAGCTCATATAAATAGAAAGTAGAATGGTAGTTGCTGGGGACTGTGGCGAGGGGCAAAAGGGGTGCTGTTATTCAATAGATATAGAATCTCCATTTTGCAAGATAAAAACATTCTAGAGATTGTGCATGTGAACTATATGACAGTGTGCATATAGTTAATGCTACTGTGCTGTACACTTAAAAATGATGAAGATGGCCGGGCGTGGTGGCTCATGCCTGTAATCCCAGCACTTTGGGAGGCTGAGGTGGGCGTATCACGAGGTCAGGAGTTTGACAGCAGCCTGGCCAGCATGGTGAAACCCTGTCTCTACGAAAGATACAAAAAATTAGCTAGGCATGGTGGCACACACCTGTAATCCCAGCTACTCAGGAGGTTGAGGCAGGAGGATTGCTTGAACCCAGGAGGCAGAGGTTGCGATTAGCTGAGATCGTGCCATTGCACTCCAGCCTGGGCAACGGGGAGACTCCATCTCAAAAAAAAAAAAAAAAAAAAATTTTATATTACGTGTTATTTGTTTTACCATAATAATTTTAAAACTTAGCACAGTGCCATATGAAGCACTCAAAAACCGGTGGTTAGCCATCAATATTTTGTTTGCCTGAAAGAACTGGAAGGTGGGACAGAGCTTTCTTTGTAATCCATTATTAGTCAAATAGTTCACTCTTTGTGAAATCTGGAAAAAATCAAGAATTAGTTGGAACAAATTGTTAAAAAATAGAGGATTAGTTGGAAAAAGCTTAACACTTCAAACAATTGGTGAATTGCTCAAATAAATTGTGGTAGCTTATACAACATGTAAAATGCGATTCCATTTTTATGAAAAAGTATTAATTCACATAAGACCAGAAAAAGATTTGGAAATTTGAACACCTTGGAGTTAACAATGATCCTTCCTGAGTAGGTGGGGTGTAGGTGTACCCACTGGGATTCTTAACAGAAGCCAGCTTAGGCTAATTAAGCAGAAAAGGAGTTCATTAAAAGGATTTGAGGGAGTCCCAGTCCTCAAGTGGATGTCTCTGGGTTTGGGAACATTACCTGAGCTTGTCTGGTGAGGGAACTACTGTCACCGCTGGCAAACCCCAGGGGCTCCAGCTTGCCCAGAGCCCTGTGTGTACTGGAAACTCAACCCTAAAACCACCATAATTTCTGAATATAATTAGCTCAACTCTGTACCTGACATAGGTCCAAGACTAACCGTCTTTATGACTAACTGATCAGTAGTCCAGAAGAATGAACAAATAAGTCCTTCTTTCAATTCTGAGCCATTATCTTCCAACTCATGGAGTCCACAGGTGGGTAGATCCTCCATCTGGCTCACCTTGGCCCTTACTCCCTGGTGGGCAGGTTCTGCCGGCTGAGTGCCTGGGGCTTCCCACTACGGTCAAGCCTCTTCATAGTCATTGGGAAACAATGTCCCCCAGCCCTTACCGGCCCCTTTGGACCCTTTTACTCTTCTTGCTGACCTCTGATACAGGCTGTCTGTCTTTGATATCCCACCAGTATCAAGACCATCAGACCCTTCTACTATGCAGCACATTTTAGCATAAAATGGTTCTGAGGGAAGGGTTTTAGGGGGCAGTGGTCCCAACAGGGGTCAGGGTGAACCTAGAAGGCTTCGTAGAGGAGGAGGTTCTGAGATGAACCACAAAGGACAATTAGGATTTTCACAGGCATGGATAGGGAGAGGGAGAGAGAAGAGCAATGTCACTTGGTGACTGTGATGAGTCAGACAAGACAAAACCACTCCACAGTCACGTCAGAAAACATGAGCATTGCCCAAACCTCAAAAATAACCAAACAATCTTCATCCTGGCTCCTCTGAGTGATAGCCACTTCTCCACCAATTACAGCTTTAACCTTACTTCCTTTTTATCTTGCTAACATTTATTAAGATAACCCAGTTAGAGACTTATCTCCTGCTTCCTGATAGCATTCAAACCAGAACAAAGTCCCCCGCCCCTCCCCACTTTTTTTTTTTTGAGACAGGGCCTTGCTCTGTCACCCAGGCTGGAGTACAGCCACACAATTACAGTTCATTGCAATCTCCAACTCCTGGGCTCAAGTGATCCTCCCACCTTAGCCTCCTGAGTAGTTGGGACTATAGGCACCAGCCACCAAACCTAGGTAATTTTTAAATTTTTTGTAGAAATGGGGTCTTGGCTATGTTGCCTTGTCTGGATTTTTTTTTTTTTTTTTTTTTATACTTTAAGTTCTAGGGTACATGTGCATAACGTGCAGGTTTGTTACATATGTATACTTGTGCCATGTTGGTGTGCTGCACCCATCAACTCGTCATTTACATCAGGTATAACTCCCAATGCAATCCCT
>NW_016809864.1:469576-507031 GCF_001698545.2 Rhinopithecus bieti | reverse complement strand
CTTTGCGAAGTTGCTTATCAGCTTAAGGAGATTTTGGGCTGAGACAATGGGGTTTTCTAAATATACAATCATGTCATCTGCAAACAGGGACAATTTGACTTCTTCTTTTCCTAACTGAATACCCTTGATTTCTTTCTCTTGCCTGATTGCCCTAGCCAGAACTTCCAACACTATGTTGAATAGGAGTGGTGAGAGAGGGCATCCCTGTCTTGTGCCCCATCTGGTTTTGAACTCCTGGCCTCAAGCCATCCTCCCACCTCAGCCTCCCAAACTGTTGGGGTTATAGACATGACCCGCCACACCCAGTCAAAGCTCTGCTTTCTTTTTTTCTTTTTTTCTTTTTTTTGTGTTTGAGATGGAGTCTTGCTCTGTCACCCAGGCTGGAGTGCAGTCACGCAATCTCTGCTCACTGAAGCCTCTGGCCTCCCAGGTTCTAGCGATTCTCATGCCAGGAGTTCAGGCCCCTCTTTCTTAAACCCTCCTCCAAACTGCCTAACAGGAGTCCAAGTTCTATAAGTTCTTTCAAACATGCCCCTACAGAGATGTCCTATGTGGTGTATGTTACCCTTTTTACAACAAGCCAACAAACCCAATTTTGTTGAACTCTGGGTGTCTTTTGGTGGTCTTTGGCTGGAGGGCATCCATACTTCCCTTCCATCATTCACAGCCCCACATCTTTCATGCCCCCAGGGATGTTGCCTTTTTAGGGGAATGCCTGTTCCCTCCTCCTTCACTTGACTACCTCCTCCTCCTCATCCTTCACGATGCATAGTAGTTGGCCGGGCATGGTGGTTCACGCCTGTAATCTCAGCCCTTTGGAAGGCTGAGGCATGTGAATCACTTGAGGCCAAGAGTTTGAGACCAGTCTGGCCAACATGGTGAAACCCCATCTCTACTAAAAATACACACACACACACACACACACACACACACACACACACACAAAGTTGGGCATGGTGGCTCACTCCTGTAATCCCAGCTACTTGGGAGGCTGAGGTATGAGTATTACTTGAACCCTGGAGGTGGAGGTTGCAGTGAGCCAAGATTATGCCACTGCACTCCAGCCTGGGTGACAGATTAAGACTGTCTCAAAAAAAAAAAAAAAAAAAGCATAGTGGTAGCTACTGTCTTTTGAGGCTTTCTCATGCTCCAGGTACCACACTTTGTGTTATTACTTATATTAAGATCTGTATGTTTATCCCCATTTTGCAGATTAAGAAATTGAGGCCAGAGTATTTAGGTAACTTACTCATGGCCACACAGATTTAAGATGGCATGTTTATAACCATTACACTGACACATCTCAAATGTTAGCAGACGTAAGAATCACCCAGGCATCTCATTCAAAATGCTACATCCTGGGTCCTATCTTTAGAGATTTGGATTGAGCTGGTGTATTAGTTTCTTTTCTTTTCTTTTCTTTTTTTCTCTTCTCTTCTCCTTTCTCTCTCTCTCTCTTTCTTTCTTTCTTTCTTTTTTTTTTGAGGCAGACTCTCACTTTGCCACTCAGGCTGGAGTGCAGTGGTGTGATCTTGGCTTACTGCAACCTCCACCACCTGAGTTGAAGCAATTCTCCAGCCTCAGCCTCCCGAATAGCTGGGATTACAGGCATGTGGCACCACATCTGGCTTGCTTTTGTATTTTTAGTAGAGATGGGGTTTCACCATGTTAGCCAGGCTGGTCTCGAGCTCCTGACCTCAGGTGATCCACCTGCCTCGGCCTCCCAAAGTGCTGTGATTACAGGCATGAACCACTGTGCCTGGTGTTGGTGTATTAATTTCTATTGCTTCAAAACAAATCACCACATAATTAGCAGTTTAACACAGCACCCACTTATTGTGTCATAGTTTCTGTGGGTCAGGATTCCAGGTATAGCTTAGCTGGGTCCTCTACTCAGAGTCTTATAAGGCTGCAGTCAGGGCATTGGGAGGGCTATGTTCTCATCCGGAGGTCTGACTGGGGAATAACCAACTTTCAGACTCATTTAAGTTGTTGGCAGAATTTATTTGCTTGCAGCTGTATGTATGATGGAGAATCCTAGATTTTTACTGACCATATAAGGTAGAGGCCACTCTCAGGTCCTGGAAACATCCTGTAGTTCCATGCCATGTTGCCTTCTCCATAGACAGTTCACACCATAGCTGTTTGCTTTTTTGGGGCTGGCAAAAAAGTATCTCTACTATGCTAAGACTGAGTCTTATAAAATGAAAGGTAATCATCAAATATAAATGAAAGGTGGGGTACCCTGTCACCTCTGTCATCTCCAATTGATTAGGAGCAAGTCTCAGGTTCTAATTACATTTAAGGGGAGGGGGCTATACCAAGGTGCAACACCAGGGGCAGAGCTCATGGGGACAGTTGAGGCTTCTGCCCACCATGGCAGGTCTGGGTGGGCCTGTTAATCTTTATGTTAATGCACTCCTCTCCCTGCCCAAGTGATTCAGATGTAGGTATAAGGTGAAGACCTATACAGGGGACAGTGTTATATAGTAGAAAGAATGTGAACTCTGCCTGGTCCAAAGCCTCTCACTTGGGACTTGGAGCAAGTTACTCACATTTTATTTTTTATTTTTTTTGTACTTATTATTTTTTTTGAGATGGAGTCTCACTCTTGTCACCCAGGCTGGAGTGCCGTGGTGTGATCTTGGCTCACTGCAACCTCCGCCTCCTGGGTTCAAGCGATTCTCCTGCCTCAGCTCCTGAGTAGCTGGGATTATGGGCACCCACCATTATGCCTGGCTAATTTCTGTATTTTTGGTACAGATGGCGTTTTACCATGTTGACCAGGCTGGTCTCAAACTCCTGACCTCAAGTGATTCGCCCTCCTTGGGCTCCCAAAGTGCTGGGATTACAGGCGTGAGTCACTGTGCCTGGCCAAGTTACTTAAATTTTATTTACTTACTATTATTTTTAAAAATTTTATGG
The DNA here is from genome assembly GCF_001698545.2 of Rhinopithecus bieti. Lineage (NCBI taxonomy): Eukaryota > Metazoa > Chordata > Mammalia > Primates > Cercopithecidae > Rhinopithecus > Rhinopithecus bieti. Next base: position 504,106 of record NW_016809864.1, on the reverse strand, counting down.
ATTGATTGATTGAAACAGGGTCTCACTCTGTTACCCAGACTGGAGGGCAGTGGTGTGATCATAGCTCACCACAGTCTCAAACTCCTGGGCTCAAAGGGATCCTCTTGCCTCATCCCCTTGAGGAGCTGGGGCTACAGGCATGTACCACTATGCCTGGCTATTTTTTTTTTTTTTTTTTGTAGAGACAAGGGTCTCACTGTGTTGCTCAGGCTGCTCTCAAACTCCCAGCTTCAAGTGATCCTCCCACCTTAGCTTCCCAAAGTGCTGTGATTACAGGCATGAACCACGACACCCAGCAAACTTCAAATTTAACAGTTCAGTGCCTCATAATAGATGTAGGAGTGATCACCTTCATTATCATAACTACGTCATAGGGCTGTTTTGAGGATTAAAGGAGATAATACCGGTAGACCATCTGGAACAGAGAAGGCAATAAACAAATGTAAAGTACCATTCTGTTGTATAAAACTTTCTCCAAGCTCAAATGGAAAGGCACCCTTCCCCCAGTCTTCCCTGGCTAGATCTGGTGCTGGTCTTTGGGACTTCAGAAGCCCCTATCACAGTCCTTATCTGCTGATTATGTTTTCCCATTGGGCCGAGAGTTGGTTAAGGCAAGATGCTGCACCAGTTACGACAGGCTAGGTTTAGCTGCTGTAACAAATGACCCCCAAGGTTCCATGGCCTCTGACAGCAAATGTCTATTTCTTCCTCACGTTGCACATCTGTTATCGGTTGGCAGTGACTCTGCTCCGTGCCATCTTTACTCTGGGACCTGGCAGATGGGAGAACCTCTAAGTGGAATATTGCCAATCTCATGGCAGACGGGAGGAAAAAAAGACATAGTGAAAAATGTGTTGGCTCTTAAATCTGCTGGCAAGTGACACGTGTTAGTTACACCTGCCTAATAATGATCCAAAACAAGTCACATGGCCCTTGTTGAGTTCAACAAGGTGGAGATCTAAAATCTTCTTGCAAGGAGGTAATCCAGAATATTTGGCAAATGGCTTTAAAGTCAACCATGGAGACCTCATAAAATTCATTTTAGGAGAAACAATGACAGTAACAACGCTGCTAAGAGTAGCAAAATGCCAGGTACTGTTCTAAGTTTTTTACATCAATGAACCCATGTCATGTTATCATCATAACAAGCCTGTGAGGAAGGGGCTATTATGATGCCCATTTTACAGATGGGCAAACTGAGGCACTGAGCAGTCAAGTCCCAGGTCCAAGACTGCACAGCTTAGGTGGAACCTGCAGGGCAGTGCAGCTATGATGAAAATGAAGTGGCGGACCTGGAAACAACCACAGTACAAAATTCTCAGATCCAGTTGTTTCCATCAGGCTCCTCCCTCCTCTGGCTGCTCCTCAGTGACCTTCTCCTTTGCCCAGGGCTCTGCAGAGCTCCTCCCCCTTCCTATCGCTTTTATCCAGCTCCGCAGCTGAAAAATCCTGTGTTCAGATCTGCTGAACACCATAAAACATCAATTAAGTTGATTTAAAAATTCTCCTAGTCTCATTAACAACAAACTGTTTGTGCCAGTGCAGCCAGACAGGGCAAAGAATAAATAATATGAATATTAAAAGGTTTTTGGTGTCATTAATTATCAATAATAAATCATCACTACCCCCTACCCCTTCTCTGGCTTCCAGGGATGCTTTTTTCCTGGGCAGGATGAGTTATTACTAGAAGGCTGAGATGTGGCTTTCTTATTGTCTGTGGAGAAGGAATGCAGGCATTGTAGACCAGGGCCCCAGGAATCACGGCTCTTGTGGTCTTTAGTCTGACAATCTTTTTTTTTTTTTTTTTTTTTTTTTTTTTTTTTTTTTTTTTTTTTCCGAGACAGATCTCACTCTGTCGCCCAGGCTGGAGTGCAGTGGCACAATCTCGGCGGCTCACTGCAACCTCCGCCTCCTGGGTTCAAGCAATTCTTCCACCTCAGCCTCCTGAGTAGCTGGGATTATAGGCACCCACTACCACGCCCGGCTAATTTTTGTATTTTTAGTAGAGACAGGGTTTTGCCATGTTGGCCAGGCTGCTCTCGAACTCCTGACCTCAAGTGATTAGCCTGCCTCGGCCTCCCAAAGTGCTGGGATTACAGGCATGAGCCACTGTGCCTGGCCTAGTCTGACAATTTAAGATCATTAGTGTCCTGCAGCAGTGTGAACTTCTGGTGTGGGTTACAACCCAGTCCAGCATCTGACTCAGGTCAGGCGCCCTGTCAATGTTTGGTGAATGAACAAACACATGAAAGTAAAGGCCTGGACTTACATTTGTACCTCACAGCCTGAATATGGCCTGGGTTCTGCTACTCCCTAGCTGTGTGACCCTAGATACGTCACTTAACTTCTCTGAGTATCATTTTCTTCTTCTGATAATAATAGTAGCTATTAGCCAGGCATGGTGGTGTGTGCCTGTGGTCCCAGTGGGAGGCTGAGGCAGGAGGATCACTTGGGCCTGAGGTTGACGCTGCAGTGAGCCATGATTGCACCACTGCACTCCAGCCTGGGCAACACAGTGAGACCTTGTCCCCCCCAGAAAAAAAATCGTAACTACTTCACATGTTGTGAAGATGAAAAGAGATAATACATGTTAGAGCTCAGGCATGTAATAAGTGCTCAGTGAATATTAGCCATCATCATCATTTTAATTATAATTGCAATTCTGTGGTAGAAGGACTTATGACTTCTCCATTTTATCTCCTCAAAGGAATATTCTGGAACCATTAAAATGATTGCATTTTTTTTAATAACAAGGAAAATGTGTATAAGTTAAGAAAAAGTAAATTGCAGAATTTTTTTTCGAGACAGAGTTTTACTGTCACCCAGGCTGGAGTGCAGTGGTGCCATCTCCACTCACTGCAACCTCCACTTCCCAGGTTCAAGCAATTCTCCTGCCTCAGGCTCTCCAGTAGCCGGGATTACAGGTGCCTGCCACCACGCCTGGCTAATTTTTGTATTTTTAGTAGAGACAGGTTTTCACCATGTTGGCCAGGCTAGTCTTCAACCCCTGACCTCAAGTGATCTGCCCCCATCAGCCTCCCAAAAGTGCTGGAATTACAGGCATGAGCCATGGCACCTGGTGTAGATTGTAGAATTTTATGTGCCTTCTGATTGCAGTAATTTTAAGGCAGTCAAAACTTGGAAGGAGATACATCAAAACATTATAGATGATTTTCTCCTAGGTGGTAGAGTTACTATGTTTTCTTTGGAATGTTTTCTGTAGCTTTAAATTTTTACAATAAACATGTTTTGTTTACTATAAAAAATTTTCCACATGCACAAAAGTGGAGATACTAGTATTATGAACATCCATAAACTTATCACTTAAATTTAATGATTGTTAACATTTTGCTATATTTGTGTCATCTTTTTTTCTTAACTTTTGGGTGAAATATTTTAAAATTACTAACATCAGATATTTTATCCTTAAATATTTCAGTATTTGTCTCTAAAAAAATTTTCCTACCTAACCACAGTATTATGATCACATCTGGCAAAATTAAGAATAATGTCTTAAATGTTATCTAATACATTGTTCATATTCAGATTTCCCCAATCATCCTTCAAAATGGTTGTGTGCGTGTGTTTGTGTGTGTGTTTTGAGACAGGGTCTGGCTCTGTTGTCCAGGCTGGAGTGCAGTGGTGTGATCTCAGCTCACTGCAACCTCTGCTTCCCTGGTTCACGTGATCCTCCCAGCTCAGCCTCCTGAGTAGCTAGGACTACAGGCATGTGCCACCATGCCTGGCTATTTTTTGTAGTTTCTGTAGAAACTATGTTGTCCAGGTTGGTCTCAAACTCCTGAGCTCAAGCAATCTTCCCACCTTAGCTTCCTACAGTGCTGGGATGCCAGGCGTGAGCCCCTGCACATGGCCATGTTTTTATAAAGGGCTTGTTTGAACCAGGCTCTAACCAAGAACCACACACTACATTTAGTTGTTGTATCTTTTAAGTCTCTTTACATCTAGAACAACATACCTTCCCCCCTTTTGTCCATCACATGGACTTGTTGAACTGACCATGCCAATTATTCCACAGATGTCCCTGCTTCTGCCTTTGCCTTTTTTTGTGGTTGCGTTGCTTGTATAATATGAAAACAAGCAATACAAATTTGCCCCTCTCATTCCTAGCCACTCTCCTAGCCATATACACAATAATTATAACTATACCTTCCACAAGCCGGGTGCTGTTCTAAGTGCTTTATTTTCATGATTTTATTTAACCATTTCAATAAATCCATGACACAGGGACTCTTTTTATCAAGGATGAAAATGAAATAGACAGGTGAAAATTTGCCAAGGCCATATAGCCAGGCAGACCAGCTCTCAAGCCAGCACACCTAACCACTGTGCCATATTGAAAGGGTAGAAAGAGAAGCTGCAAAGGAAGGAAGACAGTGAGGTCAACCCTGCCTTCCTTTGGAGATACTCAGTGAAGACTGAAGACCAGATTCTCTGTGGGGTCCAGGGAGTGTCCTGGAGGAGGTGATGAAGTGGTGGCACCAGTGATGGCATCTGTTCTGCCAGACTGTGGAACTGTTCTGGGCCCTCTCCAGGATTTCCTCCTGTTTCCTTTTCTTCCATTCTCAGCAGGTTGGAAAGGTCCCTAAGAAGCCTGTGCTTTTCCCTCACTGGGCTTGAGAGTCCCTGGGTCTGCTATTTATAGGCAAGGAGACATCAGAGCCAGAAAGCCGCCTCAAGGGAGGTGCCTGCATAGCTACCAGGGTGGGGGACACATGGGCCCTACCAATGATTATATTCTTGGGTCTTCATTGATGAACATTCTGGAAAAAACAAATATACAGTGTATTTTGGGAAAGACCACTGGAAGAGGCTAGGTGTGGTGGCTCATGCCGGTAATTCCAGGCCTTTAGGAGGTGGAGGCAGGAAGATGGCTTGAGCCTGGGAGTTTGAGGCCAGCCTGGGCAACATTGTAAGACCTCATCTTTACCAAAATCAGTCAATCAATCAATCAATCAATCAATCATCAGCTGGGTATGGTGGTTTGTGTCTATAGTTGTAGCTACTTGGGAGGCTGAGTGGGAGGATCACTTAAAACCAGGAGTTTGAGGCTGCAGTGACCTATGATTGATTGTGTCACTGCACTCTAGGCTGTGTGACAGAGCAAGATGCTCCTGTCTCTTAAAAAAAAAAAATAGAGAAAACACTGGAAGAGAAGTTAAAATAACCAGGTTCTTAGCTGGATTTGCCTCTGCCATGGTCAGGCTATGACTTTGGCCAGGGCACCCAGCTTCCCTGAGCCAAAGGACCCTCTAAATTGTGTTGGATTTAAGGCTGACAGCTGTTTCCATTGTGAGGTTGTTATAAGGATTATATGAAGATAAGAGTGGAAGTACTTTGTAAACTAATGAGAGAAATATAAAAGCTTCCCTTCAGGGTGTACTGCAGAAGTTGCAAATTCAGATGTGCAGACTGGCTAGGTAGGTAACATATGCTTCCCAGGAGAGCTGCTGTGGTCTAACATGGCCCCATCCCAAAGCCATGACTGACTGACCACGGAGTTGGCAACTGATCCACACTGGGCCAATGAATCCCCACCCTGGGGATTTTGGACTTAGGAAGGGAGGGCAGTCAGTCATTCTTTCCCATGGGCTTAGGTCTAAACTGTGAAATAGGAAGCATTACTATGAATGTTCCCTGAGTGTGGAGGAAGACAGTTTGTGAGGGAGGGTGAATGCAGCAAGCAAGTGAAAGCAAAAGAGGGGGAGAGAGAAGTGAGACCCAGACTCCAGCTGTTCTTGGAGTCTAGCTGCATCCGTGGGATTTGACCATTCAACCACAGGTTTTGTTTCTCTGAGCCAACTATTTCTTATTTTTGGCTTAGCCTCTTTGGGATTTTTTTCTACCATTTATGTCTAGAAGAGTGTCTTATGTATTAGGCAATAGGACACTCTTAGCAGTCTAAAGAAGGGAAGAGCTGGAGTGAAATTAGCTGGGCATGGTGGCATGTGGCTGTAGTCCTAGCTTGAGCCCAGGAGTTTGAGGCTACAGTGAGCTATGATTGTGCCACTGCACTCCAGCCTGGGTGACAGAGTGATACCCTGTCTTAAAATAAAATAAAAATAAATAAATAAAATAAATAAAAATAAAGAGGCCCAGCAAGTTAGTGACTTAGGCAGCTTGAAGAGCACCTCCTAATCCTTCCATCTCAGTTTACAACTAAAGTTCAACATCATCATCTGCCTCGTCTCAGGTATCCAAGTGATATGGTTTGGCTGTGACACCACCCAAATCTCATCTTGAATTGTAGCTCCCACAGTTGTGGGAGGGACCCAGTGGGAGGTAATTGAATCATGAGGCAGGTCTTTCCTGTGCTATTCTTGTGACAGTAGTAAGTCTCACGAGTTCTGATGGTTTTATAAAGGGTAGTTGCCCTGCACAAGTTCTCTTCTCTTGTCTGCTGCCACATGAGACGTGCCTTTCACCTTCCACTATGATTGTGAGGCCTCCCAGCCACATGGAACTGTGAGTCCATTAAACCTTTTTCTTTTGTAAATTGCCCAGTCTTGGGTATGTCTTTATCAGCAGTGCGAAAACAGACTAATACACCGAGTAAGTGAACTGGTGGCAAAACCAAAACAAGAATTCAGATCTCCTGACTTCCATCCCAGGGTCTTTTTCACCTCTATGATCTGCCTCTTTGCATATCTGGGCAGCATATAATCACATCGCATTAAAAAACAGTAACTTTTACTATTTATTGAGTACACATTAAGTTTCTTCCGACATAAGACAGTTGCATTACCTTAACAGCAACCCAGTAAAGAAGTTCTTATTGTTCTCATTTTGCACAGTGGAAAACTGAAGTTCAGAAAGGTTAAGCAACTTGCCTAAAGTCACACAGCTAGTAAGTCATAGAGTCAGGATCCAAAATCAAGTGGCCTGACTCTTGAGTCCTCGTGTTTAATTATGATGCTCTGCCCCATCTTTGCTTTCTGCTCTACCAAGAGTGACAGTGCCCATGCACTCTTTCAAGCCAGGACCTTGCTGAGTCTTTGACTGAGACGGAGAAATCCTAAGAGATCTGTCATTTCCTGCACTTCGTGGCTACTGGCATGGGAATATTGTTTTCAGCCTTGTGTTATTTACCCAAGAATTTGCAAGGCTGCACCTTGCTTAAGTAGCAAACACCTCTGCAAATATGGATGGGAAATTGGGTTTGCTTACCCAGGAGTGGAGAAGAATTCAAGTATTCTTGGAAAAGGTGTTGGTGCAAACATGCATGGGTGCCAAAGATGCTCAAAGTTGATTGGGTTTCACTTATTAACACAGTGGGGGAGGAAGGAATTCTTTTTCAAAACATTAGCTTTACTGAGGCATAATTGCATACAAAAATAACTACACATGTTTAGTGTATAGAATTTGATGAGTTCAGGTTTATGTACCATCACCACAATCAAGGTAATAAGAGTCCCATTCCTCTGATGAATGGGACTCTTTTTTTGTTTTGTTTTGTTTTTTAGAGATAGCGTTTCACTCTGTCACCCAGGCTGGAGTGCAGTGGTGCAATGACAGCTCATTGCAGTCTCTAACTCCTGGGCTCAAGTGATCCCCACCCTCCCCCCTTAGCCTCCTGAGTAGCTAGGACCACAGGCACGCACCACCACATTTGGCTAATTTTTTAATTTTATTTTTTGTAGAGTTGGCGGGGGCGAGGGATCTCACTGTTTACCAGGCTGGTTTTGAACTCCTGGGCTTAAGCAATCCCCCTGCTTTGGCCTCCCAAGCTGTTGGGATTATAGACATGAGCCACTGCTCTTGGTCAGAGAAGCAGACTTTTGAAGTCTCTCTGCAAACATGGCTTTTGTGCTTATAAACAGAAACTCTGCAATGTGAGGGGCAGAAATAGTTAACTAATGTTCATTCCACATCCACAAAGATCTGGCAAAGGGCAGTCTATTCCACACTGTAGACTTCTGATCGCCTGTGATGGAAGCACCTGGAGAGGCTTATTAAAAATGCAGACTATTGGTTATTTATTGCTGTGTAACACGTTGCTCCAAATCGTAGTAGCTTAAAACAACAGTAACTAGTTTCCCAGTGAATCTTCAACTTGGGGAGAGTTCATCAGGACTCTCTTTGCTGGGTCGGTTCAACTGGGGACTGGGGGATTCTCTTTTGAAATGACTCACTCACATTGCTGGCAGGTTGGTGTACTTGTTGGTTGGGATTTCTGCCAGGGCTGAGGGCTGCGGGCCTTGGTTCTTCTCTGTATAAGGCTTTCCAAAGGATGCTTGGGCTTCCTCACAGCATCGTGGCTGGGTTCCAAGAGAACAAGGTACAATTATATTGCACTTTTCGGATCTATATATCTGCTGTACTATATTGGTTGAGGGAGTAAAAAAGGCCCACCAAGTTTCAAGGGTTCATAAATTCATCCTCTTGATGGGGGAAGTGTCGAGATTCAGGAAGAGCATGTGGGATGGAAAGTATTATTGTGGCCAGCTTTGGAAAATACAATCTGCCGCTTAGCAAATTCCCATGACCCCACTGCAGAGCTGCAGGATCAGAATTTATGGAGGCAGGGCCAAGGAATCTGCATTTCGATCTCTTCCATATAATTTCTATTGATCACTGAACTTTGAGATTCCCTAAGTGAGGATTGACATGCAACCTCCATAAGAGAGTGCTAACTTAGCATTTGGTGTAGCTGACTGGAAGACAGGAAACAGGCTTTTGTCCTGGCTAGGCACTGGAATTCCTGTGTGACTTTGGGAAAGTAACTTACTATTTCAGGGTTCATTCTTCTTAGCTGTAATAATTATACACAGCTCAGGGGGTCATTCTCAGGACCAAATACTACAAAACCTAGAATATGCTTAGCCTAGTACATGTTGCTGAGTGAGTATTCAATGAATAATACCATATTCAAATGACATTATTATGAGTGCTAAAGTCTTTGTCAATTTAAAGTGCTCTTTTATTACAATTATCATAGCTACTGTTTGTTTACAGCTCTCTCAGTGCCAAGCCCATTATTACTTAGAATATGCGGGTATTACTAACCCCATTTCACAGAGAAGGAAATTGAGGTTCAAAAAGGTTGAATGACTTGCCCAAGGAATGGGGAGAACTTGGATTTGAACTGATTGTAATTTGGTTCCAAAACCCCTACCCCTACCATGTCACACTGCCCCTTGCTATGTGATAACAGAAGACTTTTTTTAAAAAAAATTAAATATGTCTTATTGCTTCATCTTGAAAATGAGGTCTGTAACACCTTCCTTGCCAGAAGGTTGGTGTTGGGGTTTATTGTCCTTCTAATATCTTGTCTTCTGAGACAGTGCTGAGATCCATCCCGGCGGTTAAACCCCTGGCTGCTGGCCTCTATTGGTGTGGTGGGAATGCAGTTCTGGGAGCCAGAGAAGAGAGACACTTCCTACCTACCCCCTCCTCATTCAATGGGGTCCCATCCACCTGCCAAAAACCAATGTGGCCATCTTGCAAGGAGGCGGTAGCTTCCTTACAGCCTGACAGCTGTGACATTATGAGGTTCAGTGGGTTGAACTCCAGAAGCTTAAGCTCAAATCCCAACTCTACCACTTCGTACCAGTATGACCTTGGGTAGGTACTTAGGGAGCACTTTACCACTCTAGGCTTCTGTGTCCTCCACCGTAACAAGGGGATACCAACTCCGACCTTTGGGTTTGCTCCAAGGGTTAGATAAGCTTAAGTAGAATAGGCATCTAAGAAACGATCTGGTACACAGAAAGTTGGGTGTGTTTTGCTGTCATGGGGGGGTCCTCAGCCCCTTGCAGACCTGGATCTCTTTCCACTTGCAGAGGTGGATCAAGTGAGGCAGAGTGTAGCTCTAGGGGCTCAGCCCAAGCCCCTGCCATGACTGTGGGGGCTCATTCTTCTTTGCTTCCCATTGCAGTTGTTGCTTGAACTCTGCCCTGACACCTAGGGGCACACCAAGACACACACGAGCACACCCACTCACTACTCTCTACCATCTCAGCTTTTTACTCATTCTTTAAGCAGGAAGGTAATATATGTGCATGCCAAAAGCAAATCACGCCTCCCAGTGAGAAGGAATCGTCCCTCTTTCACCTGTCTCTCTCCACTTTCTCTCAGTCACCTGTGTTCCCTCGCTGGTGGCAACCACGATTGCTAGTTCCTTGGGTACCCTTCCAGAGATCATCTATGCATAGATAAGCATATAGGCAATTTTCTTAAGCATATATTCCTTTTTGTTTTTTTAAGCAAAGATTGTATTTTGGAATGTTTTTAGATTTACAGAAAAGTTGCAGAGAGAGTACAGTGACTTTCTATAAACCCTTCGACTGGTTTTCCCTCATGTTAACATCTTACACAACACAGGTACATTTGTCAAAACTAAGAAACTAACATTGGTACATTGCTGTTGACAAAACTTCAGGCTTTATTAGGATTTACAGGGTTTTCCACTAATGTCCTTTTTCTGTTCCAAGGCTCAATTCAGAATCCCACATTGCATTTAGCATATATGCTTTGTCATTGATGGAAATCACACAATTCCTTCACCCTTTTGCAAAGAATAAAACAAAAACCAAAACCCCAAACGAGCACCACCACAAGCCCTATGAATTCCTCACCCAACCACAAAGGCTGTGAACATAATCATTTCTACCATATATTAAAAACTCAATATACACAAGATGTTTTATCTAATTTCATTCTCACAACAACCCTGATTTTGCAGGCAAGGAAATTGAGGCCCAGGAGGGTAGAATGACATGCCCGCAGTCACCCAGCAAGAGAGATGCTGCAGAACTGAGGTCTCAGCCGGGTCTGTTGGCTCTCAGGTTTGGTCATTGAACTAGTCTTTCTTCTTCTCCCTGTACCCTGAATCCTTGGACAACTTTGCCTAATTAAGAGAAATATTTTTTATGCAGTTTGGATCTGACCACTGGACTTGGTGACAATTTATTTTGTGGCTTCCTACTACAAATGGAGTTCTTTTTTAGGAACAGTGACTCTCAGAGGGCAGAGCCAGGAATTTTAATTGGGTGAGAGGCAGCAGTGAGTAGCAGAGTGAGTACCAAGTGGCAAGTCAGAAAACATCTATTTAAATCCTAACCTGCTCTGTGACCTTGGGCATTCATATCAATGCTTATTAGTCATAATAATCACCTTTACTTATTGATTTCTTATTATGTATCAGGTGCTGTGCTAAGCAACTCTTGTGCATCACCTGATTTAATCTTCTCAGCAATTTTGCGGGAGAGGCACAAAGAATCCCTTATTTTGTTTCTTATTTATTTATATATATATTTTCATTATACTTTAAATTCTGGGATACATGTACAGAACGTGAAGGTTTGTTACATAGATATGCATGTGCCATGGTGGTTTGCCACACCCATCAACCCGTAATCTACGTTAGGTATTTCTCCTAATGCTATCCCTCCCCCAGCCCCTCACTCCCCGACAGGCCCTGGTGTGTGATGTTTCCCTCCCTGTGTCCATGAGTCCCCCCATTTTATAGATGAGGAAACTGAGGCTTCAGGCATTGAGCACCATGCCCAAGGCCACACAGATAGGAAGAGGTGCATCAAAGATTTGAACCTGGGCGGAGGGGCTACAGAGCCTGTATTTTTGCTACTGCTATAATACCGATATAGGGAATAGCTAATATTTATTTTCTACGTGGTGCACACGATTCCAATCACTGTATGCAATATATCGAGTCCCCACAATGACTCTATGGAGTCAATACTATCATCTCCATTTTTTTCAAATGAAGAAACTGCTTTCTCATTTGTTTAGTGAAGCAGTCATTTCCTTTCTGCTCCATGGTTGCTTTCTAAGAGCTGTCACTTTCAGAAAAAGGGTTAAGACAGGCAAGGACTCAGGTAATGTGGAGAGGGGGCTGACTTTTGACTAAGTCCATCCCTCTCCCCCTCAGAGAGAAGCCGTGGGAGCCACAGGAGCTTGGGGAGGTGGCTGGACTAGTGCCTCACCTGTGCCTTCTCTGGAGGCTGGAGGCACAGTCCGAGTTCCCTGGCACTGGCTGTGCCTGTTGTCCATCAGTCCCGGCTGGGCAGGCTGCCTCCTTGGCAGAGCAGGCTACAGCTCAAGGCTCCTGAGCACTGCGTGGCTCGGTGAACTGTGCAGGGAAGGGAGGCTGCCAATATGTCACTGGCCAGCACCCCCATGGGCACCATCTGGGACACACTGAGCTGGAGAGCTAGGCCTGACCAATGGCTGCCCCCTCCGCCCTGCAGACCACACCTTCCTGAACACACACCAGGAGCACTCAGCCCAGGAGAGGTATCTGAGCATCAGGGGACAGCAACATCTTAGTGGAACACTCAAGGGCCCTATAAGACAATAATAAGCATCTTAATAACTGACATTTATTAAACCCATGCTATGACTGGGCACTATGCTAAACGTTTTATATGTATTGCCTCATTCAATTGACCCCTTAGAAACCCCTAAATGGCAATTGCTATTACTATCCCCACATTATAGATGAGGAAACTGGAGCACAGAGAGGCTGAGAGATCTACCCAGTATCATGCAGCCAGTAAGTTTCAGAGCTAAGGTTCAGATGCTATTTTTAAAAGTCTGGCTGTCTGTGATGAGTCCTGGATTCTAATCTTTGCTCCATCTCTAACTGATGAGTAATTCTATTTGGTCTCTTACTCTTTCTGGTTCTTGTTTCTTCTTCTGTGCCATGCAGAGATTGGACCATATTTTCAAAATGTGTTCATCAGAGTCCCAGAGTTCTGTGATGAGCTTTGGTGTGGGTGGGAGGGAGGCTAGGGGTGAAGCAGAAGTTAAGGAGCATCAGACTCCAATCTCTTACCCACCTTTTCACCTGAGATCAAAGCTTCACTTTTAGCTTCTTCCTATATTAGGGCAATGCAGGGGAGTTGGCTTATGAAAGGGACTCTGCTGATTGAGGCAAGCTTAAATGCAGGAATTGCTAATCTGACATTCTTTCATCCTAAGATTGAAGAAAAACGAGCCTCAAAGATGTTAAGTGACCTGTCTAAAGAGGCCCAGCAGGCTGGGCACAGCGGCTCATGTCTGTGATTTCAATACTTTGGGAGGCTGAAGTGGGAGGATTGGCTAGAACCCAGGAGTTCAAGACAAGCCTGGGCAACAAAGCGAGACCTCATCTCTATTACAAATATTTTTAAAAGGCAGTGGCTCATGCCTGTAATCCCAGCACTTTGGGAGGCTGAGGCAGGTGGATCGCTTGAGCCCATGAGTTTGAAACTAGCCTGGGCAACGTGGCAAAACCCCGTCTCTACAAAAAATACAAAAAATTAGCCCGGTACGGTGACATGTGCCTGTAGTCCCAGCTACTTGGGAGGCCGAGGTTGGGGAATCATTTGAGTCCAGGAGGTGGAGGTTGAGGTGAGCCAAGATCATGCCACTGTACTCCAGCCTGGGTGACAGAGTGAGACTGTCTCCAAAAAAAAAAAAAAAAACTGGGCATGGTAGCATGCACCACCTGTAGTCTCAGCTACTTGGGAGGCTGAGGCAGTTGGATCAGCTGATCCCAGGAGTTTGAGGCTGCAGTGAGCTGTGATAATGCCACTGTATTCCAGCTTGGGAGACAATGCAAGATCCTGTCTCAAAAATAAATAAATAAACAAACAACTAAAATAAAATAAGAAAAATAAAGAGACCCAGCAGGTTAGTGACTTTGGCAGATAACATCGGATTGGTTCAAACTACAGGTTCTGGAGCCGGACAAAAATAGGTTCCAATCCTACCTCTGCTAATTACTAGTCACTGGGCAGAGTCAGCTCTTGACTGGTAGACCAAGCCTGTTTTACTACCGCTAAATGCTCTCAGTAAGATTGCTAATGCCCTGAGTCATTTTTCTGATGGAAAACTCAGTAACTGAGTTATCTTTCCTTTCCCTCTTCACCCCAATCCCAATTCCCCTCCCAAAGAGCACAGGGCACTCAAATATCTTTTGACCTGCCCACCTATGCTGCACATACCAGGGGTACCCAAGGACGATCACCTCTTGAGGAATAATTTGCTGTGACTTTCTACCTGGCAACCTCTACTGGAAGTCACATCCAGTGGAGAGGTCTGTGTTCATGAATAGGAAAAGGGCTGTGCTTGTGACAGGAAGGTATGAAAAAGAGACCATGTGTGACTCTTAGTCTCTTAGTAGCTATGTGACCTTCAGTGCCTTGAGCTTTGGAGTCCTCTTTTTTTTTTTTTTTGAGATGGAGTTTCACTGTCACCCAGGCTGGAGTGCAGTGGCACGATCTCAGCTCACTGCAACCTCCATCTCCCATGTTCAAGTGATTCTCCTGCCTCAACCTCCTGAATAAGTGGGACTACAGGCACGTGCCACCATGCCTGGCTAATTTTTGTATTTTTAGTAGAGACGGGGTTTCACCATGTTGGCCAGGCTGGTCTCGAACTCCTGACCTCAAGTGATCTGCCTGCCTCTGACTCCCAAAGTTTGGGATTACAGGTGTGAGCCACTGCGCCTAGCCAGAGTCCTCATTAGAGGAAAAAAAAAAAAAAAAAGCAGTGTTGGGGGTTGGTTTGATCATCCCCAAGGGCCTCCAGTTTCAAGATGGCACGCCTCAAGGATCCCTGGTACCAGGAAATATGACCTCTCTCCTTAGCATCCAGACATTTCCCTGAGAAGCTTTTTTTCCATAGGCACAGACTCTGACACAGTCTTTATCTGTGGAGTGAATGATAAGACTTTTGGGCACTGCTGGCCTTGGGAAATTGGCCTGACATGCTCTGACTTTAGGGCCATCAAAGCACTGTCTTTAGGGACTGCTCTGACCAGTCACAGCTGAGTGAGAGAGCTTAAGATGGAGCCAGCTTCCCTATACAATTGTGAGTGAACCTATAAGAAAGACATTTCGTACAAGAGAGGCCTGGTCTCCTCCGGACATGGAAGCTACCCTCCAATGGTGAGTGTGAGAAGGGGTACCCATGGTGCTTCCTCTTGGGGTGTAGCATTGTGACCCACCCAGGTATGTGGAAGAACTGCTCCTTGTTCTTTCTCTTAGAGAAGTCTTTATCAGTGTGTTAGCCAGGGTTCTCTAGAGGGACAGAACTAATAGGATATATGTATTTATAAAGGGGAGTTTATTTTATTTTTGTTTTTATTTTACTTTTTTGAGACAGAGTTTTGCTCTTGTTGCCTAGGCTGGAGTACATTGGCACAATCTCAGCTCACTGCAACCTCCGCCTCCTGGGTTCAAGTGATTTTCCTGCCACAGCCTCCCAAGTAGCTGGGTTTACAGGCATACGCCACTATGCCTGGCTAATTTTTTTGTATTTAATAGAGCCAGGGTTTCACCATGTTGGTCAGGCTGGTCTTGAACTCCTGACCTCAGGTGATGCACCCATCTCGGCTTCCCAAAGTGCTGGGATTACAGACATGAGCCACCGTGCCTGGCCTAAAGGGGAGTTTATTAAGGAATATTGACTCACATGATCACAAGGTGAGGTCTCACAATAGTCTGCAAGCTGAGAAGCAAGGAAGCCAGTCCAAGTCCCAAAGCAGAAGAACTTGCAGTCCGATGTTACAAGGCGGGAAGCATTCAGCCCCGGGAGAAAGATGGAGGCCAGAAAACTAAACCAGTTTAGTCTTTCCATGTTCTTCTGCCTGCTTTTATTCTGGCTGTGCTGGCAGCTGATTGGATGGTGCCTAACCAGATTGAGGGTGGGTCTGCCAGTCCACTGACTTGAATGTTAATCTCCTTTGGCAACACCCTCACACACACACACCCAGGAACAATACTTTGCATCCTTCAATCCAATCAAGTTGATACTCAGTATTAACTAACACAGTTGGTATAGCTGTTATGAAGGTTTTCTTGCTATCTGAAACTCTTTGAGCAGCAAAATTCTGCTCAGCATACTAAGCTGCATTGAGAATTAAGCTTTGCAGCATAGATGGAGTAAGGCTGTCGTGATCCTATACACGCTGTCATAGTCTCTGTATGTATGGTGAAGCTCCAGGTGCCTGACACACGACGTGCTCCACCCTGGTGCCTGTCCACTCCAGTGAAACTCCAGCTGCCTGTGCCTATGTTTAGAGGCACACTGTCCCTTCCAATGAAGGGCTGCCTTTTTTCTCTGTTCAAAAGAGGCCATATCTGTTTGATTTATCTTTCTATAAGTCTGATCATGAATAACTTAAAACCCTGAATACCAATAGTTTTCAAGAAAGACGAATCCAGTTTCAGGGTTGGCATCAATTTATGAGAACAGCAAGTGCAGAGGCATCATCAGAATCCCCTATGGATTTAAAACAAATGTCCGTGCCTGGCCCCATACCTGGAGATCCTAATGGAGTAGATCTAGAGTGGGCATAGGCGTCTGTGTTTTATTTTGTTTATTTTTTTTGAGACAAAGTCTCACTCTGTCACTCAGGCTGGAGTGCAGCAGTTGAACACCTGGGTTCTCTTCATGTTGCCCAGGCTGGTTTCAAACTCCTGGGCTCAAGTGATCCTCCTGCCTTCGCCTCCCAAAGTGCTGGGAGTACAGGCGTGAGCCACTGTACCCAGCCACATCTGTATTTTTAAAAGTGCCATAGATACAACCCACATATCCATTGCAGGGGACTGGATACACAAAGTATGCCTTATCCATGCAATAGAGAGCTAACTACTCAACAATAAGAAATAAAAAAAGCTGTTGATACATGCAGCAACACAGAGGAATCTTCTAGACATCAGGGCAAGTTAAAAAAGCCAGTCACCAAAGAATACATAGTGTAAAATTCCACTTACATGAAATTCAAAAAAGGGAAAAACTAACACATGGTATTAGAAATCAAAATTGTAGTTTATACTGAGTGGGGAGAGTGGGACTGACAACAAAGAGACACAAGAAAACTTCCTGGTGGCGATGAAAATACTCTGTACCTTGTTTTACATGATGGTCTGTGTGGATACACAGAATTTCAAGAGTAACAAACTGGCTGGGTGCAGTGGCTCACACCTGTAATTTCAGCCTTTGGGAGGCCAAGGCCAGACGATTTCTTAAGGACAAGAGTTTGAGACCAGCATGGACAACATAGCAACACCCAGTTGCTACAAAAAATAAAAAATTTACCAGATGTGGTGGCATGTGCTAACCACTACAAGTCCTAATTCCTTGGGAAGCTGAGGCAGAGGGATCACGTGAGCCTAGGAGTTCAAGTTCCCAGTGAGCTACGACCACACAACTGTACTCCAGCCTGCGCAACAGAGCAAGACCCTGTCAAAAACAAAATCAAAAATAAAAACCCAAACACCTAAAAACCTTCACAGATGAAACCCTTAAGAGATACAAATTTTATTATCTATAATTTATAGTTCATTTAAATAAAATGGCCTAACTTCCCCTTTAGACCCCAAGCCAGAGTCTTGCATGGGTGTCAAGGAGTGGCCTAATCAGTTCAGCCCAGCCATAGGCTCAGGAAACACTTTCCTGTTCCCTGCCTTATATTATACAATCCCCCATTTTAATTTACTTTCCAGGATTTCCCTCACCCTTTCTCTGTCTTTTGGATTAAACAACAACAACAACAACAACAACAACAACAAAACAAAATCCAGGAAACCCAACATAGAACAACCAGCTCAATAAGGAATCCATTTGTCTCCAGACACTGTGCCCCTCTCCTGTCTCCATTTCAGCAGCCACATCCACATTCCTGGAGGAAGTTCCCCTGCTTCCAGGCTACTTCAAGGCGCATGATGTTGATTGAGCATCTACTATGTGCCAGACCTTGCTTTACTAAGGCTGCCTCCTTTTCTTTTCAAAATAATCCTGAGAAGTAGATGTTTTTACCGCCCCCCAATTCCAGATTAGTGATCAACAAGGGGAGGTAATATAATGTCCAAAAGTGATGTTTTTAGTTTGATCCAGCTTGCCATAGCAAAACATCATAAACAGCAGAAGTTTATTTCTCTCACTTCTTGAGGCCGGGAGGTCCAAGATGAAGTGGCATCAAACTCAATGTTTGGGGAGGGCCTGGTTCCTACTCATAGGACGATGCCTTCTTGATTAAGTCTCACTTGGTGGAAGGACCTAGCTGATTCTCTGGCGTCTCTTTTATTTTTTATTTTTTAATTTTTGGAGACGGAGTCTCGCTCTGTCGCCCAGGCTGGAGCACAGTGGCCGGATCTCCGCTCACTGCAAGCTCCGCCTCCCGGGTTTACGCCATTCTCCAGCCTCAGCCTCCCGAGTAGCTGGGACTACAGGCGCCCGCCACCTCGCCCAGCTAGTTTTTTTTGTTTGTTTGTTTTTTGTTTTTTTTTTTAGTAGAGACGGGGTTTCACTGTGTTAGCCAGGATGGTCTCGATCTCCTGACCTCGTGATCCGCCCGTCTCGGCCTCCCAAAATGCTGGGATTACAGGCTTGAGCCACCGCGCCCGGCCGGCGTCTCTTTTATAAGAGCACAGATCCCATTTTACTCTCATGAAGCCGTGAAGTCACCTCCTAAAGGCCCCAATACCATCTCCTTGAGAGTTAGGATTTTATCCAGTGAATTTGGGGATGGGAACACACACATTTAGACCGCAGCAGGTGACATTAGGTTAAGAGGAGGAGGCGGGCTTAGAACAGTGATTACAAAACCTCTTAGAATTTAAGACCCCTTTCCTTCCAAGGCCTGAAAGGCAAACAGGCATTGGAGATACAGGTGAGTATAAAACGGGCAGAGCTCCTCACTCGGCCATGCATTTCATGCCCAGTCGCTAGAATTTAAGTCAACCGAGCCCTCACACACCCAGGCCGTCCCATGTTCTCTGGCTCATCTCTTCTGGTAGCATAGAAATCGCAGCCTCAGGGAGACTTCTTTTTGGTGCAACTTAGAAGGAAGCAAGTGGGAAATGCAGAAGTCTTTGCTTTTAGGATTCTGGCTCCCTGAGATCAGAGGAGTGGGTTCCCGTACGGGGGTGGCGAGGCACAGGGAGAAGCATTGGAGCAGACTCTGTGCGTGTGTGTGTGTGTCGGCGCGCCTGTGCGTGGAGGGGGATAGCTGTACCCAGCGCGAGGCACTGGGGGAGGAGGAAGCGGTACAGAGATCTGAATAATTGATTCTTCAGCCGCACCAGACGCCCGGGAGCGGGCGGAGAGCGTGGTTCCAACACCACGGACAGCAGCGCGCGCCGCCGCAGGCGCCCCCGTCGCCAGCCAGCCACCTATCCTGGCCTTATTTGCCACCGTGCGCTCTCGGAACGGGTGGCCGCGCTCCGCGTCGCCGCCAAGGGACTGCGGGGTCTGTCTCGACCCACCTAGGAGAGAAGCTGCGCGCAGGAGACGCTTTCGCCCGCCGGAGATCCAAGCCTCTTGGGCTTGCGCGGGGGCTACTGCGTCTCGCCGGCTGAGAACAAGTCTCTAAGTTGGTGTGGAGGGCGCCCCTGCCTTCCCCCTCCTCTTCCTCGGAGGCGACCGAAGCAGAAACACGCCCCGGGAACCCGGCTTTGCCAGTGCTGTGAACCAGGGTGTCCAGGCGCTCTCCGGACTCCCGGTGGGAAGTGGGGAGCCGAACGCCCTGCGCGGAGCTGGCCCCGCAGCGAAGGGCCCGGAGGGAGCTGCCTTTCCCCGCCCGCGCCTCTCTCGGCCGGGGACCGCGGGGATCCCCGGCCACACGCGCGCGCGCGCTCCCACACTCACTCACACACATTCGCCCTCAAACACACCAGCCCGGAGCTGGGCTGCGGAGAGGGTGCTCCGGCGCGCTCAGAGGACCGGGCAGTTGCCGTCCGGAGTGGGGCAGGAAGCAGAGCTAGGACTCTTGGAGGGGAGCTCCTAGGGCTTGGCCGGATCATGGGACCTGGTGAGCGCTAAGAATCGCGGCCGCAGCCATCAGCCCTGGAGATGACCAGGAGCGGCCACTGCTGAGAACTATGTGGAGAGAGGCTGCGGTGAGTGCTGGCGCGGGACGCCGGGCCTGGAAGGCCCCCTTGGGAAGGGGGAGATGGGAGGCCTGGAGAGGGAGGGAGCGGCAGGATCTCAAGAGGGTCGCTGCGTGGGAACGATCCACCTCCCTCGGGGAACCGGGACCGCGGGAGCCCGCGTCCTTCCCTCCCCCTCTCCTACTGCCGGCTCGTCGCAAACTCAGCCAGCGCCCCCCCACCCTCGTTACCTCCTCTTTCTCTCCCTACCCCCCTCGCTTAGCAGCTCCCGGTCGCACAACTCCCAGCAGCCGGCGCTGGGGAGGTGGTAGGGGGTGCTGGTGGAGGTCCCCAGTTAGCTTCTCGTGGGTTGCCAACCTGGGGCTCCCATTCTCCTGTGCACCCTGGAGTGGAGCTCCCGCTATCAGTCACAGGGGCTGAGGATCCGCACTGGGGGCGTCGTGGGCATGGGGCTTCAGCTTCCCCCCTCTTGTCTAGCCCCCCTGGGCGCATAGGGGGCTTGTGAGCACTGCAGACTGCAGCCTTCCCCTCAACCCTCCCTCCCCTCGCTGGTGGGCTGACCCTGCCTCTCCTTCTCTCCTCCGACCCGGTAGAGCCCTGCTGCAGAGCCTCCGGCTGGGATAGCCGCCCCCCGTGGGGGCGATGCGGACAGCGCGGGACAGCCAGGGGAGCGCGCGGGGGCCGCAGCATGCGGGAACCCGCTAAACCCGGTGGCTGCTGAGGCGGCCGAGATGATCGTGCGCGCAGCGCGCCCCACTGCATCCTCGACCTTCTCGGGCTACAGGTACGTCCTAGCGGGAGATCAGGGCTCCGTGGGCCGGGGAGGAGGGAGACTCGACCGGAGGGAGAGCGGGAGAGGTGATGATCAGGCTAGAGAGGGGAGAGGGAAAGCGGGAGGGAGCCCAGCGACGAGGCGCAGTAGGGACACCAGGGGGCGCTGCGGCTCCGCGCTCAGCAGCGCTCACCCAGGAACGCCGAGGCCGCTTGGAGTTCGCCTCAACTTCCCCCGGCTCCAGCAGCGCCCGGTCCGAGAGGCGCGCGTCAGGTCACGCGTGCACGACCGCTCTGGTATTTGCAGGTACGCGGGGCTGTGGACTTGCCGCTGTTCAGGCGTGTGCACCACCTGAGGACGTGTGAGGTACTCCGGCTGGCAGTGGGCACCGCTACAGCAGCCTGAGGAAGTGCGCAGAAAAGCGCGCGTGCCTATGAGCGTGTGCGGCCCACTGCCCACGTGCACCTAAGACTTGGCAACAGCGCCCGCAGTAGAAAGGCTAGGGAGGGGCTGTACAGTCCACGTCCGTCTGGGAGCTTCTTGGGAGCCTACCTTTCCCCCTACGCACGTTCTTTGCCAGCTCCCACGCGCTGGCCCGCGGGGGGACGCGCCTACTCTCCAGAATTCAGCATTGCACACGGCGCGCGTGAGAGAGGGTGTGTGTGAGAGAACATGTGTGTGTGCATGTGCTTGTGTGCACGCGCGAGCGTAGGGGGTGGGTCCTGGGCCTACTTGCAGTTGAGTGAAGGACTCTTCACGGTCTCTCAGCGCGAGGTGGGGCAAGCCCCAAGTTCCCCCAGGCACCGCGGAGCCTGGGCCCGCCAGGCAGCGTCCTCACTCTCAAGCACCTGGGGTGTACTCTGCCTGAGACGAGCCGGGTCTGTAGTTGGGGCTGGGCGTAGAGCAAAGTGTGTGGTGCACACGACGGTCTCGCAGGGGGCCGGGTCAGCCAACTAGCTCCACTCTCAGGCCTGGACGCTGGGTCTGCGCGCCGCCTCCGCACGTCCAGCCGGGTCGGTAGTTCGCTCCGCGCCAGCAGGGGGCGGGGTTGATAACTTGGGCCTCACTATCCCAGGTGGGAGGGGTTGGCTGGTGGGTTTATTCTGTGCACCTACCAGCTTGGTGGGGTAAAGAACGCGCTCGGTGCTTAGGGTCTGTGGCCCTTAGCGAACCTGGGGAATGCGGTGGGGGATATGAACAAAGTTGGGGATGAGGAAGCGCCTGGAGACAGGGGATTAGGAAGCTGGATGTGAGAATGGGCTGGGGGATGCAGAATTAGCTCGGATTGGAGTTGTAGATAGAGTTAGAGACGGACGGATCGAGGGACGTGGATGACGTCGGGGATTGGGAATGGAGTCCGTGATCCCAGCAGCCTATCCAGCTGCTGAGTTCCATCCCTGGCTCGTAGAGCAGGGGCCCCGTTGGTAATCCCTTCCTTCTGGTCGTCTTGCTCACCGCGGCCCTGCCTCTCACTCTTCACCTTGCAGGGACCGTCAGTGGCGACTATGGGCAGAGTGGGCTATTGGACCCTGCTGGTGCTGCCGGCCCTTCTGGTCTGGCGCGGTCCGGCGCCGAGCGCGGCGGTGGAGAAGGGTCCCCCCGCGCTGAATATTGCGGTGATGCTGGGTCACAGCCACGACGTGACAGAGCGCGAACTTCGAACCCTGTGGGGCCCCGAGCAGGCGGCGGGGCTGCCCCTGGACGTGAACGTGGTAGCTCTGCTGATGAACCGCACCGACCCCAAGAGCCTCATCACGCACGTGTGCGACCTCATGTCTGGGGCACGCATCCACGGCCTTGTGTTTGGGGACGACACGGACCAGGAGGCCGTGGCCCAGATGCTGGATTTTATCTCCTCCCAGACCTTCGTCCCCATCTTGGGCATTCACGGGGGCGCATCTATGATCATGGCTGACAAGGTAAGGCCGGGATCTGATGCCCTGCCAGGACCCGGGAAGCCACTAGCTGCACGGCAGCTGCTGCAGGTCCTCGGACACCCCTAGAATCTGTCTTGATGTGAAGTAGGGGTAGGGGTGGGAGGGTCGTGGCCACTGGCCCTGGTGAGAACCAGGTCTTGCCTCTCCAATCCAGAAATGAATGGAAATGCCTTTTGCCTTGTTTCTGAAAATGGTGTACACAGGAGCACTTTGGTGTGGGTGTTCCAGGAAGAGCTCAGAAAACTGAGAAGTAGGCTGTGGGGTGGTGGTGGCATGTTTGGAGATTTACAAGTACCGTGGGGCACAGAGGTGGGCCCAGGAGCACTGGAGACATATGGTTCCTATTTCCACAATGCCAGTTTTACCTGATTATTTTTTGGGAAAATGTCCATTTTATCCTTTTATGGTAAGTGACTAAAACTATTTCTAAAAATTTTTAAATGTGGGTAGGTTCTGGAAGAAAATGCAAAGTTTTTAGGTAAAGCACAAAAGGGCAGAAAAAATGTCATGCTTCCTCCGATTCCGCACTTAGAGGAACAGAGGTAGGGAGTTTGAGAACCCTGGGCCAGAGGAGCGGAGGAGATACCCCTTCCTCAAGGGGAGTGGGTGGGAGTGGAGATGATTAACTCCAAACCCAGGGCGTGGAGGGCCTGGCATTTTCCTTACATGTTCTCTGTCTGGGGCTCCAAGGCCCTCAGATGAAGGAGCTGGCTCCTGAACAGATGGGTCTTGGTACTAAAGTTGGAGAGTCTCAAAATGCACGAACGAGTGTAAAAAAATCTGCTGACTTCGAATGAGAGAGGGTCTTTTTTTTGTGGACAGCCTGGGGGCATTGGTTTGGAGAAGATGGGAGAGTGTTTGAAGATTTGAAGGAGATGTTAGGACAGCTCGGTTTGGGAATTATGCAGAAGTGGAGGGAAGGAAGAAGGCTGGAATGAAGAAGTAAAGTGAGGAATGAGAAAAAAGGGAAAGATTGGAGTTGTGTGTGTACTGTCCTCTAAGTCCTGAGAAAGGATTGGGAGTTCAGAAGGGGAGAGTAAGTGTACTTGTGTGCCATGGTCTCTAGCCCTGAGACCTTCTTGAAGAGTGTTCCTTAGATGGCAGGAGATATTCTAGTGGGGTGAGCAGACATTCACTGTAGCACTTACCTTTCGATGCTCTCAAAGCACTTTTATATTCATCACATCAGCTTTTGCTTCTGTTTCAGCAATTCCCATCAGCTCCTTTGGGAACCATATTAATTCTTTCGGGTCTCCCGGGCTACAGCACATTCAGCTGAAGCACACAATTGATGCAGTATCTTATTAAACATTCATTTTAAATGGTTTGCAGCCTAGCAGAATTCCTGTGTGTGGTTGAGCATTTTCCCAGTCACTTCTCAGTTTTGGGGGGCTCCTTTCTGGAAAGAAGATAGTAGGGACTAGCCATGCTCTGCCACCACTGACAGTTTCAGAACTGGAGAGGACCTTAGGGTTTCCTGGAGCATCCTGTAACTTTCAGATGAAGTGACTGAGCCATAGGGGAGTTAAGGGACTTTGCCAAGACCACATAGTGGGTGATGTAGCTAGGTAGCTGAATTTCTGGTCCCAAGCTGTGATCTTCCATTCCACTAAATCAAGCCCATACTTTAATGATGTCATCCATCTTCAGGAGGGACAAGGAATCAGTCTCATTTTGTGGGAGGGGCTGAGCATGGAGAGCTGTGATGAATCACAGCCTAGAGGGCTTTTGTATAGGAGGCGCCAATCTTCTAATGAAGGCATTGAGGAAGAACAGCCAGTTTCCAGCCAGGCCTTGGAGTGTGATTTTGGGATTTAAATATTACCATGGATCCCTTCTTCCTTCTTGAGGTTTTCTGAAGTAGCTATAGACAAGAAACAGTAACCATATTAAAAGTGAAATTTCTGGATCCATGAGGGTTTGGCACAACCCATTGGAGAAATCTGGGAAAAGCTGAATTGGAAAAGGTGGTATGAGATGGGGAGGTTCCAGGTAGGCTTTGGCTCTTACTTCTAAGTTTCAGCTGATAGGTGTGTGGCTCAGGCTCTCATGTGACACATTCATCCAACTGCAGGCAGGGAGAAGTAGGAAGAGTGTAGGGCCATGGATAGGAACCGCCTTGATAGGCAGGGACCCTGCCTGCTAGTGAATCTTGACCCAATGAGTGAATGGCAGGCTCTGACCAGCTAGACCAGCAACTGTTCTTCCCTTGAAGGAGGCATTAGAAAGAAAGTTCTGAGAAGTCCAGGGAGTATGGGTGGAAACATTCTTCTCTCCTTTGTGATGAAACTGCCTTTTGGGGATGTGGACCAAAATGTGACCTCGTTTAAGAGTAAGAAGAGAAAAGGAATCAGGAAAGGACAAGAGGAAGATGAGACAAGACATTTCCAGAGAAATCAAGAATAGAGGTTTAAGAGGAGTTGGAGACAGAAGAATGAAAGGGTTCATGAGTTCAAAAATGGGGGAGGGGATTTCATACTCCCTATTGTTGTTGGGACTTTCAGAGTTGGTCTTGGAGAGATTAGCCCCTCTCTGTGATTCTGGTGGAACTGTAGGGAGATAAGGCAAGGTGGCAGGGAAGCAAAGAGCTCAGTGGAGGTAACATCGGGGCACATGTCTAGTCCCTATGTGGAACGGTGATATTGAGAGGAGCTGGGTGATATTGAGAGGAGTTGGTTTAAAAGGTGGTATTTTGAGACACTGGGGATGTGTTTAGAAAGGAGATTGTCTGAGATGTGAACATCCCTTCCTTCCATTAGTAACATATGTAGATGGTTTGTGCTTCTGCCACCTGTTTCATTTAGAGCTGAACATTCAGTTGATTTGGCTCCAAAGAAACAGTCATGGTGCATTGCTTAAAACTCTGCCTAGCCTGGGTATGCCAATGGTATTATGACTACAGCCTCAACCACCCTAGATTGATAAGACCTCTGCCTCCTGATAAAATGATGTTGATTTGGTAAAGCCACCCAGAACACACTTTTGTTATTTCTACTTCTAAACTGGCAACATGATAGTGCCCCTGCCAATAAGAAAGGTAGTCAATTTGGTTATCAGTTAACATGAACACACACACATTTTTTTTTTTTTACCCTTCTCTCTGTCTACTTGACCCTTAAAGAAAACAACAAAACCTTATAACAATTGAAATGTCATGCAAATGTGGCAGATTTTTGTGGTGTTAATTTAATTTGCAACTGAGGTGTTAATGTTTTGCTTGCATTGTTGGGTGGTCTTGCAATATAACTAAATTAGAGGTGAAAATAAGGCTGGTTGAGGTGGTTCATGCCTGTAATCCTAGAACTTTGGGAGGCCAAGACAGGCAGATCACCTGAGGTCAGGAGGTCAAGACCAGCCTGACCAACATGCTGAAACCCCATCTCTACAAAAATACAAAAATTAGCCAGATGTAGTGGCAGGCCCCTGTAATCCCAGCTACTCAGGAGGCTGAGGCAGGGAGAATTGCTTGAACCTAGAAGGTGGAGGTTGCAGTGAGCCAAGATTGTGCCACTGCACTCCAGCCTGGGCGATAGAGTGAGACTTTGTTTCAAAAAAGAAAATTAATTAATTAATTAATTAATTAAAGGTGAAAGCAATGCACGATGTAGATAAAGTTCTAATCTTATCTTGGCTTGGCCATTTTGACCCTGTCTAAGTGAAATACACTCCAGCTGCAGTAATAGTCCCTAGTAAGCCCAGCATATGGGTTAGATCTTTACACTTCTACTCAGTGTCCTCAACCCCTCTCACCCCCCACCACTTCTCTCCTTATTCCTAACTGCTCCGTGCAGGAAAAGACGAGGCTCAGATTTTAGCTATATCCATCCATGCCAGTTATCACTTAGGTTTTGTTTTCTATGTTATTTCTATGCAAACCTCATCTGTCCTACTAGAGTGTAAGTCGTTTGAGGGCAGATTTTTTTTTTAAAACTGTGTTTATCTGTGTATGTGTATTTGACATAACAAATGTTTCTCTCCTCCACAGGCATATACAAATAATGTCTTTTCATTGTAGAGCACTTAGGAAGTACACTAAAATTTAAAGAAGATAAAAATCTCTCTCCAAATCCTATCACCATGGGTAAACACTACTGACACTTTGGTGTATTTCCTTTTATCTATTTAGTCTCATGCTCAGGATTTTATAGTATATATGGTTTTTCTTATTGTGCTTTGCCCTCTGTGGACTTCCTTAGAGGCTTCAAGATTTTCTTTAATTCTGGAAATATCTGAACTGCTGTTCGTTTCCTTTCCATCATTATTTCTATTCTCTCTGTCTGAATATACATGCATATATATATAGTCATGCGTCGCTTCATAATGGGACACATTCTGAGAAATGCCTGGTTAGGTGATTTAATCGTGTGAACATCACAGAGTGCACTTACACAAACCGACATGGTATAGTCTGTTACACACCTCGGCTTTGTGCTATAGCCTGTTGCTCCTCGGCTATAAGCCCCTACGGCATACTCTACTGTATGAATGCTATAGTAAATATTGTACGTAACTGTAATACAATGGTAAGTATTTGTGTATCTAAACATATCTAAGCATAGAAAAGGTACAGCAAAAACTTAGAATGCTGGTCTTATGGGACCAGTGTTGTGACATATATATATATGTCATTTCTCAATCAGTTCTCCATGTGTCTTAAGTTGTTTTTCTTTTTTCAGTTCTCTATACTGTGTTTGGGAAGGTTTCCTCAATTCTATACTCCAGTTAACTACATCATTTCATTTGTGTCTGTTCTATTTTATTTTAGAAAGAAACAGCATGGATGGTCTATTATTTTGACTATCAGTTGAGTTATGGATTTCAACAAGGATATACTTTATTTCCAAGATAATAATTGGTCCCTTTTTACACCTCCCTGTTTTTTTGTTTTATAAATAATGAAAAACTATTCTCACTTTGTGCATGTAACTCCCTCCCCTGTCCCTTCAAAGATTAAAAAATATGTATTATAAAGTTCTTCTCTGATTGCTCTAGCATCTTTGTTTCTTCAGTTGTGAATTCCTTCATTTGTAGAGTCAGTTGGGATGTTCACATGTTCTTTAATTTTTGTTTGTGAACTTATTTTCAAGGCAACTTTATGATTACTTATGCCCTACATCTGTGAGGGTGTGCGCTTTAAGCCAGAGCCCATGTCAACAGCTCAGCTTTGTACTCTCTTCCCATTCTACACTGCCTGTGGTGCAGGCTTGGGAGTCCGTCTCATGTAGGTGACTTCATTTTGCCTCCTTGACACAGATAGGGTCCTGCTTTTTGGCTGTGACTGTTGGTGGATGGTGCGGATGTTCCAGCGCCGTCCACAGCTAGCTGCAGGATTCTAGGTCCACTTCTTCCCCTTTTTCCCTGGATGGGCATTGACACTTCTGTTCTCACGGCTCATATTGGACCTACCCTCCATTGATTATGTGGCTTTGATTCCTACTTGAAACCCTAGAGTTCCATCTTTCAGTTCATTTATTTTTAGGGATTGCTCTCTATTTTTGATCTGTGATTCCCTTTTCTTATTTCCAAGCAATAGTATATAAATTTAAAAATAACTAAAGATTTCTTTATAAATTCTATGTCTTAGGAGCAGAAAAGGAAGGTTACTGAATGTGTTCACTCGGCTTTTGACCCAGTTTTATCTCACAACCTGCTTTTATATATTTTTTAAGCTTGATTATGTATTCTTGGAATTTTCCTTCATCACTACATAGACTTCTCAAACTTGATTTTCAGTGGCTGCAGAGTGTTCAGTTCATACCACAATTATTTTAACCATTTCTCTCTTTTCCCACCATTAATAAGATTGATTTGTGCTCCATAGGGGCATCTCCTTTTCGTCACCTTGCACTTGTCCTGCCCTTTGCGTTTGTTACACGGTAAATGTTGATTGAATGAATCAAGCCATTGGCTCTGATGCCAGCTTGTTGGAGCTTCCGGATGAACATATCACAGTATGGTTCAGGGCATTCGTGCAGTGTTTGTTCCCTCAATGCTGACTGATTTCATAGGTGTTTGCCAATTTTTTTCTTTTCTCTAGTGGGCAGATAATTACTAGCCATCCTGAGGATTAATATAAATTGGGGGGTTACATACAAAAGGCCTGTAGAGAACTGCTGAGTAACAGCTCATCAGCAGGAGGTGAAAGCTGGTGCTCTTGTAACCTGGCAGCTCCACAGTTTGGATGCGAGTGACAGGCCTTCCCGTTAAACACTGAAAGCTCTCGAAAAGGGCAGACGCGCAGATCGGAATGTTGGTGGAGCCCACTCAGCTCCTGCTAAAGAGGCATCAGGTAGTTCCTGGGAGAGTGGGGAGACCTATCTTTAGTCTTTTCCATGAGGCATGTCAGATGCGATCATCAACACCTCCTCACATAAGTCATCAGAGACCAACAGGCATCCTCCCGGTAGCGTGACTCACACTCCAAATAGCCCTCAGGGGTTGCTGGTAATCGTTTGGGCCCTTAAGAGCTGTGGTCTGGTGGGTTTGGAGGGGTGTTTATCTTCTTTCTCATGGCCTCAGATGGAAAATGCTACTGTAGGCAAAGTGAGTGGGGAATGAGAGAGAAAGAGGGGTGTGCAGAAGAGAAACAGGAACTGAATCTCTGGTTTGTAATAGAGAGTTGGTAGCCTCTGATAAGACATCACATAAATGAGACATTATAAGGCTATTAATTGGTATCTTTTGTTTGTCCTGCATCCCCCACCCTTGATCTTTCAAATCCTAATTCTTTGCCAACGTTTTAAAGTTGCCAGCGTTTTAAAGTTTGCCAACGTTTTAAAGTTGCCAACGTTTTAAAGACATCCCATTGAAAAGAAAATCCAAACTTCATGCTGCTTTGAAACAGTCAGAAGGCCTGGCCACACTGGCCCTGATTCCCCCCATGGCAATAGTTGACTGGAGATGAATCTCATCCCCTACCCCACCCGCCACGATCCCTGCCCTCCCACTGCCATCCTGGGACAAGACAGGTGCCCTTCCTTTCTTAAATTCCCAACAATCACTTCACTTCACTCATTTATGTTACATACACAGTGTCCTGAAGGCACTGGACTGTGAGGCCTATGATGTAGGTGAGGGAAGTATCTCTTCTAGGGGCTGCTCCTGGGTAAGACGGCAGATCTATGGCGTGTATGCAACCATGGATGCCATGTTCACTGCTGCCGTCATTAATCTCCTGTAACGCCTGGCCCTGTTGGGCCCACTGGCCTTCTCAACACAGTACTCCAGGCAGCCATGATGAATCAACCTGAGTTGGAAGATCCAAGAAAACCTTGGACAAAGAGTCTGAAGAATGAAATTCAATTTCCAAAAATACCTGTGTGACCTTAGAAAAAGCCCTTCACCTGTCTGAACCTCTGGTTCTCCTGCAAAATGAGGATTTGGGACAAAATTATCACCAAGATCTCTACCAGCTCTGAAAATTTTATGCCCCATCAAGGAAAGATTGGCAACAAACATACCAAAATATGAATAGCAGTTATCTTTGGGGTGGTAGACTCATGGCTGCTTTAATCTTTTAAAGAATGTCGTTAACAAGTGGTTAACATATTGTACTTTGAGTTAGATTGCCTGAATTTAAATTCAGGGATTCCACCTCTTGCTGGCTGGGTGATCATGGGGAAGTTCTTAATTTCTTGAGCCTCAATGTCTTCATCTCTAAAATGGGAACAATAATAGCATCCACTTTATAGAGCTGTGAGATTTAAATGACAACATGGATATTAGTCCATGTCTCAGTGCCTACCTTAAAATAAATGCTTATTACAGGAATGCTATTGTTATTGTGTCCGCATTTTGTAGTTTTTATTTTTCTCCAGTGTACATGTACTTTTTAATAACCAGAAAGAGTGATTCAGGATGATATGGTTACATGAGGGTATACTCTGCAAGAAACTGGGAGTGAATCCCACAGAACTGTCAGAAGTGGAGGGTCTAACGTGAAATGATTTATATTTTCTCAATGGGGAAAACCAGAAGCTTCCTTTGCCTTTGTAGGACTTGCTGAGAGTTTTATCCTGGCAAACCAAACCTAAATGTGGTCGGCGTGAAAGCAATCGTAGGAGAAGACTATCTCATTGACCTTTGCACTAAATGACTCCACCAACTGGACCATATGTTTACATGGGGCTTAGGGATTTAGAGTGTGGACATATACAGTTTCTCATTTTATCTCTGCCAAGGATTAATAACTCAGTGATAGCCTGGGGAACCTGGCAGCTCCAAAGGTATTTGTTTAAAGAATCTCTATTTTCAGATGAGGAAATAAAGGATCTGGGAATTGCAGTAATTTGTGCATTGTTCAAAGCTGTAACTGGAACCTAGGGCTTTGGCTTCTTATTCTTTTGCTTTTATTTTATTGCCCTTTCAAGTTAATGACTATGAATCCATTTGGTTTAGGGAAGGGGTTCAGATTCAAGACAAATAACAGATTTTGATGTTCATATTGTGGTTGTCTTGACTAAAAGGATTAAGATATTGGAAGATGGAATTAAAATTCAAAACTTCAGATTGAAGTGATGGAGCCACACTAAAGACTGCACTGGAGGTTCCCTCCATACCCTGCTCAGCTTTAATGAGGTTAATTGACAAAGAAAAATTCTATGTGTTAAAGGTGTAC
Source organism: Rhinopithecus bieti (assembly GCF_001698545.2). NCBI lineage: Eukaryota > Metazoa > Chordata > Mammalia > Primates > Cercopithecidae > Rhinopithecus > Rhinopithecus bieti. Next base: position 472,921 of record NW_016809864.1, on the reverse strand, counting down.
AACACAATTTTTTTTTTCTTAAAGAAAACAGGGTTTCACTCTGTTGCCCAGGCTAGAGTGCAGTAGCGTGATCATAGCTCACTGCAGCCTCAACCTCCTGGGCTTAGGTGATCCTCTCGTCTCAGCCTCCCAAGTAGCTGGAACATAGGTGCATGCCATGATATCCAGCTAATTTTAAATTTTTTGGTAGAGACAGGGGTCTTACCATGTTGCCTAGTCTGGTCTCAAACTCCTGGACTCAAGCACTCCTCTTCCCTTGGCCTCCCAAAGTGCTGGTATTACAGGCATGAGCCAAAATGATACTTTGATATACATGTAAATGTGAGATGATTGTCAGAATCAAACTAATTAACATATCCATTACCTCACATAGTTACCTTTATTGTGTGATGAGATTACTTAAGATGTACTATCTTAGCAAATTGCCAGTGTACAATACATTTTTGTATTGTCACCATAGTATCACCAGTCACCATGCTATACATTGGGTCTCTAGAACCTATTTACCTTATAACTGGATGTTGGTGCCTTTTGACCAACCTCTCTCAATAGTTTTAAGAAGAATTTTCACTATTGCAGAAAGGGGGATATGAGACTTTCCAACTCACTTAGTCACAATGTGGCTGCCTCGATTCCAGCTATCACATCCAACTCACTTGGGAAAGGTTTTTGCAAGGGTCATGAACTGGTGTACCGCACACTGAATCTGGCTCATAGATGCAATTTGTTTCACCAGTACAGCATTTTTAAATGCTGAAATTTTAATATCTTTAGACAGGCATGCATTTTCAAATTTGCTACAGCTGCCCCCACTCTGTTATCCAATATCTAGGGTGATTCATACATTTATGTTAATGATATGGTTTCTGTGAGTATTTGAGATCATGGTACTCAAATACAGACTTTATATTTGTTTGCTTGTTTGTTTTGTATTGACCAGAAGCTCAGCAGATCCTAAGTGGGGATATGTGGAGGCCACATATCTAGAAATACACATGGAGGCCACATATATTGTGGCCTTATAAAAAGTGGAGGCTACATTTATAGAAATATAATGTTTAAATCAAGGGAGGTGATAGCTCCATTATACCTCTTCTGTTGTTTGGAGTGCTTTCAGGTGCAAGTAACAGAGTATTTGACCAACAGTGACTTAAACCATTAAAGACATTCAGTCTTTTGCTTAATAAGGAGCCTCAGGTCTAGCTTAGTGACTTAATGTCCTATTGAGGACTCAGATCCTTCCCATTCTTCTACTTAGCCTTCCTCAGCTGCTGGTTTATCTGAGTCACAATATGGCTGCTTCTGTTCCAGCCATCACACCTTCACCTCCTGGCATTCAAAACAGGAAAAAAAGGGAGAGAAAACTAAGCCTTCTTCTAGGGCCTCTATCCTTTCATTGGAGTAGTCTTCCTCTTACATTCCAGTGGCCAGAACTGGGTCACATTCCCACCACTCAAACAACAATGATAGAGATCCCGGATTCCTCTCTGAGAATGGGTAATTGCCACTGAGCAAAATTGCTTCTGTTAGCGAGGGTGTGGGGTGATGCCTCAGTGATACAACTAGTGATGTCTCCAGCAACACTAACACCATTATATGTAGAATTGCACTTAGTTCTGAGGAGTAATATCTAAAGATGGATGTTGAAAAATTGCAATGCATGCAGAAAAAGGGCCTTTAGGATTGCATAGACTCTAAATGAAATATGTTAAGAGTTTCAGAAGAAGTATTTAGGGATGTTTAGCCTGGAGAAGGGAAATCTCAGAGGGGATATGGGAGAAGTGTTCAGATACCCCATGAGCTGTTACAAGGTAGAAAGTTAAGTTTTAATTTTGTTATTGTTGTTCTGGGGACAGACATGAGAGTGAAATAATAATTATTATTATTATCATTCTTATTACTTGAGACAGAGTTTTGCTCTTGTTGCCCAGGCTGGAATGCAATGGCATGATCTTACCTCACTGCAACCTCTGCCTCCTGGGTTCAAGTGATTCTCCTGCCTCAGCCTTCTGAGTAGCTGGGATTACAGGCACCTGCCACCACCATCAGCTACTTTTGTATTTTTAGTAGAGATGGGGGTTTCACCATATTGGCCAGGCTGGTCTTGAACTCCTGACCTCAGGTGATCCACCTGCTTCAGCCTCCCAAAATGCTGGATTACAGGCATGAGCCACTGCACCTGGCCAAGAGTGAAATTATAAGGAGTAAAGTTTCATCTTGATATGAGGAATAAGCTTCGGTAGTTAGCTCTCTAACAGAAGACTGTGAGGTGTCATGGAATAGGAAGAGTAAGACTGAGCTAACAGTGACTGTCTGTCCCTCAGGAATGGGGTAGAAAATTGGGCTTGCAAGGTTGGGTTGGGTCACCTCTGAGGCTCTTTCTTATTCAGACACTCTGTACCTCTCAAATCCTTGATTTAAAAAAAAAAAAAATCTCCAAGCCTTGGTGCTTTAGGCCAAGCATTTGGCTGAAAACCAACATCCTCACTTTTTCCAAATGTGTGAGTAATTCAGTATAAATTTGCCTGGTATGGAGGAGGAATTTATAATCCCTGCATCATCACCTCAAGTTCCCAAAGGACTTTACATTATCGTGAAGGTAGAGACATTTGAAAAGCAGAAAACCTATGTGTATATCAACTCACACACACATATATAAATATAAACATAAGTAGGTCAGCCGGCGTCATATTTACTAGTGAAAATGTTTTTGGCTAAGAAGCTCATCTACAGAAGACAATGTTTAGAAAAACTGCCAATGATCTCGAAATGGAGTATTTTTGCACTTGCATCAGGTTAATCATAATTACTTAATAAAGTATTTTCAGCTTGTTTTGCACATCTTCCTGTAGTAATATGTTTGTATTCTAAACAGCCAGCCAGTCTCCTCTCTGGTTTTTCAGTTGGCAAATTACTCTTTTTTGTCAATTGTATTCTCCTGCATTTGGAACATCTGCTTGTGGCAGAAAATGCTCTAGATACTATTCTGTTGTTTATTCACTTCTCCTATTCCTCCACATCCCCCAAAAGAAAAATGAACCTGAAATTGCTTTCCAAATGCTTTCTCTTTCCGTTCAAATTTTGTAACTTTCCATGGGATGGCAATTGATATATTGTCTCCATTTTTTAAATTTTGAAATAGATGTTGATGTACAGAGTAAAAAATTCTAAATAATACAAGAGAGCATTCAGAGGAAGAGTATTTGCTCCATTAATTCACTGCAGATCTTTGGACTCAGGTTCCCTTCCATGGAGGTGGCTGTGCTACCCATTTCAGGAGGGAAAATGTTAATTGGAATGGCAGTTTATTTCTGTTTGTGATTTTTTTTTTTTTTTTTTTTTTTT
>NW_016809864.1:406374-469440 GCF_001698545.2 Rhinopithecus bieti | reverse complement strand
TTTTTGCTGAAGTTGGCATATCGAAATGATCTTCTCTTAAACTTTAATCCCTGACTTGAAACAGGTTGTTTCCATTGGTTCCTAATAGTGACTTTTTTGCCAAAACAAAAATAAACTCACTCTAAAATGTAAGTTGTGATTTCCAAAAATCACTGGCACCTTGAAGCTTGGCTCACAAACTCACTCAAGGAATTTAAGATAGTTTGGGGTGATCTGGGGGGAGCCAGGGACCACTTTAAAATCTAATGAAGACTATGGACCCTTCCAGGGGATTGAAGTTTAAGAGAAGATCCTTTCGATATGCCAACTTCAGCATAAACATGCAGTCAATATTATGTGCAATTTTGGGATCACAGACCCTCTGAAACCCATTCATAGACTTCCTTGGAATTAATTTATTGGTTTATTAATACAGTTGATTCTTGAACAATGCAGGAGTTAGGTGCATTAAGCCCCATGCAGTTTAAAATCCATGTATAACTTTTGACTCCCCATCAACTATAGCCCACTGTTGACCAGAAGCTTTACCAATAACATAGACAGTCAATTAATACAAATTTTGTATGCTATACGTATTATATAGTAGCTTCTTAAGTACTATAAGTAAGCCATAGAAAAGAAAATCATAAGGAAGATCATGAGGAAGAAAATACGTTTGCTATTCAAATGGATGTGGGTCATCATAAAGGTTTTCATCTTTGTCTTCATATTGAGGAGGCTGAGGAGGAGGAGGAAGAGGAAGGATTGGTCTTGCTGCCTCGGGGGTTGGCAGAGGGAGAAGAAATTAGTATATAGGTAGATCCATGCAGTGTGTTGTTAATGGGTCAAATGTATGTTTATTCTTCATACATTTCTTGGCTTTGTCCTTGGGCCAAAATGCTTTGTGGATGCATCTGTGATCAATTTGTTTCAGGATCTAGCTGGGGAGACTCATAATGCAAGTCCAGTATGATTGTATTCATGGGACCACAGGAATGCAGAGGTGGGGCAGCCTCATCCACAGGTCTGAGGGTCGGGATCTGGGGTCCAACTGGAAAGCTGGTCTAGCAGAGGCTGGTGTCCTGGGTTCCTGCCCCTATAGGTCGTCATCCCCCATGGCTGAGGATGAGCTATAGAGGGAAGGCTGGCTCACGGAGGAGCAGGAGTGAGTTCACAATCTAAGCCTTCCTCTCCTCTTAACCTGTTCCTCAAGGCTGCCAGTCTTGAGTGATGTCTTTATAGCTTCCAAATTCTCCTCTGGATGGCATTTCTTACCATCAAATATTGAGCTTTTTGCAGATTTCTGTTTTGTTGTCACAAATGGCTGAATGTCTCCTGCTCTATCTTGTCTCTTCAAATTAGGAATACCTGCCCAGGAAGAGTGAGTGGCATTTGAAATCCGTATTTTCTTGCCAGTCTGCCGTCCTAGGGGTGAAAGGAAAAGACATATTTTCCAGGCGAATTGTTTTAATGCTAAGATATCTGTAGGGCTGAGGAAATGTAGTGTTAGCTGACTTGGGTGAATAGACTCAGAACCGTGTGAAGAAACTGTGGAGCTGTGGACAAAGGCAGGCTTGCTGTAGTTCTGGTGCTAGGGTGAGTGCATGGCTTCCACGAATGGGATTTTGAAAATGGCAGGCCTTGGGTGAAGACCTCAGCTTCATGGTCAAATTTGCACTTTAAAAACAAATTTGCTATTGGTTTTGCCTTGGTTAATGGATACTAGTTTTTCCTCTTCTCTTCTCCTCTCTTCTTTTTCTCTTCTCTCCCCTCCCCTCCCTTTTCCTCTCCTCTCGTCTTCTGTCCTCTTCTCTCTCTCCTTCTCTCTCTGTCTCTCTCCTGTTTAGCAGCATTAAAAAATATTTTTATCATGGACCCACTGCTAGATCATTTTAAAGCAAATCCAATACATCATTGTACTCATCAGTAAATATATCAGTATATATATATATGTATATATATAAAAGATAAGAACTTTAAGAACTGTCAAAATAATCACAGCTAATATACAAGTAATCTAATGCTTATGTATTTTAGAGGATTTTGTGAGAATCAGGGCAGTATAAAGAAAATAAAAATTGGTCGGGCGCGGTGGCTCAAGCCTGTAATCCCAGCACTTTGGGAGGCCGAGACGGGCGGATCACGAGGTCAGGAGATTGAGACCCTCCTGGTTAACACGGTGAAACCCCGTCTCTACTAAAAAATACAGAAAACTAGCCGGGCGCGGTGGCGGGCGCCTGTAATCCCAGCTACTCGGGAGGCTGAGGCAGGAGAATGGCGGGAACCCGGGGGGCGGAGCTTGCATTGAGCTGAGATCCGGCCACTGCACTCCAGCCTGGGCGACAGAGCGAGACTCCGTCTCAAAAAAAAAAAAAAAAAAAAGAAAAGAAAAGAAAAGAAAAATCACCTTTACTGTCACCATCCACAGCAACTGCTATTAACATTTTGGTTTATTTCCCTCTAGTCTGTTTTCCCATACCTTATTTACAAATATACACTATATAATTTTATAGATAGCTTGTAATTGCTTAACATTTTATCATGAAGCTTTGAAATTACTTGTAAATATTTTTATATTCTGTTTTCCATTCTGTGGATATATCATGATCTACTCGATAATTTAGATTTTCCCCATTTTTTGCTATGAAAACCAACACCTTGTTTAACATCTTTGTAATGAAATGTCTGCATCACAGGTTCTTGGCTTTTAATAGAATCCATTACTGAAATTAAAGAATTTTAAAATTGTCAATACAGAACCAATTAAGGTTCCGTTAATTGGTTCCCAGAAAGATTGAACCACTGAACACTTCCAATAATTCAGTCTTAAAGTATCTCCATCACTTAACTCTGGCTGGCTCTTGAAACAGAACTTTTTCTGATTGGCTAGACAAAGATATGATCTCATCGTTGTAATTTGTATCTCTTTTATGACACCTGCCATGGAATATATTTTAATTTAATCATCGCTTTTGTATTCCCTAGGTATTGCATATTTTAACTGCTTTAATATTTCCCATTGTGTAAATGGGAAACCTCAGAGAATGATGACTTCCAATATAAAGTACAGTGGAATAATTTGAATTTCTAAAAAATAATAAATATTTTGAAGCCTGGCAGGGAGTTCTATGATTATTCATTTTTCATCACCAGGCATTGCTCAACCGTTGTCTCTGTGTCAGTGTTGTTTCAAGAATTGCTTTAATATGTAAACTTTCCCAGCAGAAAATCATTTTATGGGACCCCACTGTTACGATTTGCCAGGAGTCTAGGTAGAGACTCACGTCCAAGTGGGCTGGAGTCATGTTCACGTCCCAGGCTTTGTGGGGAATGGTAGGGATGGGAAGCCCTCGTTTGTTCCTTTCTCTAAAAAAGCAGAGGCAGGGTGAGGATGTGCGGGGTCCGTCCACAGACTCTGACCCAACGACAGATGAATAAAGTACACTGACGCACAGATACTCTGCTTTGCCAGTGCAGCTGAGTGTCCGTGCCACTTACAGACACTGAGGAAGGTTCTGTACGGAGTCAGTGGCCATGGCCTCGACTTGCCAGTGAAACTCACATTTATTCAGTAAAGATTAATTGACAAAGGTTGTGAGTAAACACAGCGGTGGGTAATTAATCTGGTCACCCCACCCCGGAGAGAGCCATCATGCACCTGAGAGTGATCAAAGGTTGGTCTTAAGACCACGTGAGTAAACAAGCTAGTTAGATAAACTACTCTGCCTTCCTTTGTACCCACTTTAAGCTATTTACTCAAGGTAAGGATTAGGTTGCCTTCAGTCATAACCTTATCCTGAGACTTTTGCAAAAACCTTCAGGCCTTCCAAGAAGGTTTTGGGTTATTCTCTATAACTAAAATTTTTCCCACCAGCCTGACTGAATCCCCACAAGGTTGTAACAGGAACTGCCTTGCGATAGGAAAGGGATATTGCCTGGGTGGCAGGGGGGGCAGTAAAATGAGTTTTAAACAAAAGTGGGAGAGATTTAGGTTTGATATTAACGGCTGTGAGGAATACTTAAAATATTTAACTGCTACAGCATGATCACAGTTGAATCATAATAGACACTCTAGAATCCTGGAGCACCTATTATGTGAGGTGTTAATCCTTTAGTGCCTAGTTATGGGGAGGTGGGGGTTTCCTGAGGGAGGGGCTGAGTGCCAGGGGGCACTTGGGGCTCCTGGAAGATGTGGCTATTCACAAGCAAAACAGAAGCATTTCAGTTTTTAAATAACCAGTTCTGCCGCACCAGTGCACACCAGCCAGGATATCAGCGAGATCTCACGTGTCATTTATGCCAGTGTGTATGCAGAAGTTTTCTCGGGGAACTGTCTAGAAAAGGATGCAGGATGGCTGTCTCCTCTGCCATACATTAGCCATGCCCTGAAAAAGGGAGGTTAGGCTGAGAGCATTTTAAAGATCTCTTTTCTAAAATATGGAAATAGAAATGTGCTTCCTTCTAACCTTCCACCTTCTGAGCCTGTTGCTTTGGCTTGTCTCTTATGGGTTAATTTTCTAGCTGTGTGTCATAAGCATGCCTTTCTTCCATGAAAAGCACAGGAGCTGAAGCCAGCTGTCCATTCCACCACCCACTCCCCACTCCCATGTTCCCTGTCTTCTAGGGCAAGAGATTCCCAAACAATTCCTATTTTCATTGGGGTTGAATGAAGAGGCCTGCTTTAGTCTCTGGTTTTGGGGTGTGATGTGCTCATTTGCAGAAGCATAAAAATAATCTTGTAACTCACCAAAAAATACTCCACAGCCTAAATTAACTTTGTTAAAGATCAACTTTCAAAAGAGAGCCTTGGATGTGCCTTCGTGGGATCATGTGCTTAGTTTACTTGTAGAGTCTGTGTCTTCCTTCCCTCCTCCGAAGTAGGAAATCCTCCATCCCTGTCCTGGTTCATAGAGGTTTTCAAATGGGCTTCAGGAGAAAGAAGCACATTTCTGGTTTCATCTGAGGGTAGGAGAACCCTGTGATATGCTGTTTATTGCTTGAGAATGCACTGAATTGTGTCTCCCTAAAAGTCCGGTGTTGGGTCCTAACCCCCAATATCTCCAAATGTGACACTTTGGAGCTGGAGTCTTTAAGAGTAATTATGGTAAAATGAGGGCATATGAGTAAGCCTTAATCCAACATGACTATAAGGTGTCCTTATAAGAGAAGATTAAGACACAACATAAACACACAAAGGGAAGACCATGTGAAGACACAGGGAGAGGATGGCCATCTGTAAGACACGGAGACAGTTTTCAGAGGAGCAATCCTGCTGCTCTCTTGTCTTGAACTTCTAGCTTTGAAACTGTGAACAAATTACATTTCTGTTGTTTAAACCACCTTTGCTGTAACAAAGACTGTGATCCTTTGTTACAGCAGCCTGGGAAAATGAATACAGAGGGGTTGGGAGGTAGTTGGAGCTTAATTCCAAGCCTTCTCCTCACTCCTCTTGTATAACTGAGCCTCAGGGGAGTCATGATGCCTCAGCTCAGAACCCAGACCTCCACCTGCTCTAACACTGACTTTGTTCTTCTCATGTGAGCTCCCTTTCTGGACACTAGGTTCTTGCTTTGAGGAACTGAGTCCCTGTCTTAGAATCCTTCCCAAAACCCTTCTAGGACTTCCAGGTTCAGTGCTTCTCAGGAATTTTACTCAAGTAGCCCTAGGGGGTGTGGTAGACAGAATCATGCCCCCACCACCCCTCTTCCCCACCCAGAGACATCCACATTCTAATTCCTGGAACCCATGAATACTCACCTTATATGGCTAAAGGGACTGTGCAAATGTAATTACATTAAGGATCTTGAAATGGAGAGACTGTTTTGGATTAGCCTAGGTGAGTCCAATTTATAATCACTCCTTATAAAAGGCAGGCAGGGAGGTGAGAGTCAGATAAGGAGATGCGGCAACAGAAGCAGAGATTGGAGTGATGCACTTTGAAGATGGAGGAAGGGGCTGCAATCCAAGGAATGCCAGCATCCTCCAGAAGCTGGAGAAGGCAAGGAGATAGGTCCTCCTCTAGGGCCTCCGGAAGAAATGCAGCCCTGCCAATTGCTTGACCCACTTCAGACTTTGGACCTCTGGAGCCGTAAGAGAAAGAATCTGTGCTGCTTAGAGCCACTAAATTGGTGATAATTTGTTACAACAGCAGTAGGAAGCCAATACAGGGACAGCGTCTGATAAACACATGCTCTGCACATCAGGCTGTGCCCTTTGTGGCCTCTTCTCTGAGTTTTATCTTAAACATTCATGCAGATTTTGGTTCCTACCTCATAATGTAACTATGATAGTACTAACATGAAATAATTTAAAATGACTTACAAGATATGTGTGTCCATTTTTCTCTTTCAAATAGTCAAGTTGTATTAGTTCGTTCTCACACTGCTAATAAAGACATACCGAAGACTGGGTAATTTATAAAGGAAAAAGGTTTAAGTGACTCACAGTTCAGCATGGCTGGGAGGCCTCTGGAAATTTACAATCATGGCAGAAGGGGAAGCAAACACATCCTTCTTCACATGGCAGCAGCAAGGAGAAGTGTGAGCAAAAGGGGGGAAAGCCCCTAATAAGATCATCTTGTGTGAACTCACTCACTATCATGAGAATAGCATGGGAGTAACTGCTACCATGATTAAATTACCTCCCACCAGGTCCCTCCCACAACACATGAGGATTATGGGAACTACAATTCAAGATGAGATTTGAGTGGGGACACAGCCAAACCATATCACAAGTAAAAGTAATGCTCTAGGAAGTATTTGTGCTCTGCACGTGTGTTCTGCTGGGCTGTGTGTGCCTCTGTTTGAGAACCCTGGGGTGGTATGTACTTTGAACCCTAAAACCCCAAAACCTGGCTCCATGAAAGTGCCTCCACCAAATTCTTCCCAAGCAAAGTTTCCTCATCACTTTTGTGCCTGGAGGGGAGAAGAGACTCAAGAAATTCAGGATAGCTGGAGAATAAAGAAAGAGGAAGAGCGAATTAACAGTGAACTTTCTGTTAGATTGAGCATTTCTCCACAATATATTGAGATCAAGTTTTGTTTCTTAAACAAATCTTAACTTATACGGTCAGTTTGGGGTGGTGCAACGGTTTAGAAGAATTCATTAAAGCAACCAAAATCTCTGGCACCACTGAATGTGGGAAAGTCTCTGATGCCCTCCAAGCAGTTGTGTGAAAAAGATGGATTGTCAGCAATGCAGAGATGACATGAGAGATGCAGATGGGGCTTTGATCCTTCTTGTTACCAAAATCTTACTTAGAATGTGTTATCATGAGGTCCCCACTTCATGCAGCCATATCATGGTTCCTAAAGCCAGGTCTGGGGTGGAATTTAGAAGCTAGAAATGAACCTGCCCAAGTCTACATCCCATCCACGGTTCACATGCCCTTGGTGCACACCCACTTGTGCTGGGTGCTTCTGTTCTCTTGGTTTGGGGAGATCATATCCCACTTGTATTGATGACTTCATCATTCTATACTTCCAGCACTCAGAACATTGTTTTGGGGGAGAGTAGGTACTTAATAGATGTTCAGACAAAATAGTGGGTTAGGAGAAGGGGCTAGGTCCAGGACTGTATTAGTTTACTACAGCTGCTGTAACAAATTATCATCACAAACATGGTGGCTGAAAAAATGCACTTTTACTCTCTTACAGCCCTGGAGGGCAGAAGTCTGAAATCAGGTTCCGTGCACCAAAATCAAGGTGTCAGCAAAGCTGTGCCCCCTCTGGAGACTCTGGGGGAGAATCTGTTTCCTTTCCTTTACTAGCTTCCAGAACTGCATTCCTTGACTTGTAGCAAACTCTGAACTTCAGTTTCTCTTGCAAGTAAGAAAGTTGGGCTAAATGCTCTTCCAGCTTTAATATCTGGGCTTCTTTGGGTGAGTTCCACATAATGAGAACCATAGTTTGTATTGCAAAAATATGGAGGCTTGAGTTAGGCAGATCTGGGATGGAATCTGAGCTTTCATATTCTCTCTCACAAAGAATAATATATTTATCTATCATTTATCTATCTATAAAATCATATTTATTATCCATCTATAACAATACTTTTATAGTATATCTTCTTCCTTCCTCTCTCCCTTCTGGACCTTACCTTTCCTCATCTGTAAAATGGGATTGGGCTAAGGTCCACTCCTTGATAGACTCCACTGCTTCTTGGAAGTCAGGAGTCACTCCAACCTGGTTGATGATGATCTGCCTTTTGCCTGCTTGGGGGACCTACACCTCTGTACAGGTGAGACAGGGCTTCCTCCAAGCATCACGTCAGCTCCTCTTCTCTAGATATAGTCCTTAGTAGTTGGAGCTTTGCAGATGCCTCCACAATCTACACTTGTAGCCTCAACCTCTTGCCCTGAGTTTCTGACCTGTTCCCCTAGGTGCTTGGTGGGTTTCTCTCCTTGACATGGCCATGGGTGCCTCAAACTGAACCTGCCCAGGCATGTCTACTTTGATTCATGCTTATTCTGCATTTCTTCTCTTTGTCAATGATATTCCTGTTGTTCAAGCCTTCCTTGCTTGGAAGGAAAATGAAGGACAGATGTGTGTTGAGCTCCCAGATGTGCAGGCAGAGTGTTGCAGGCAGGGATCCAAGGAGCACTACCCTCATTGTAGAGAGGAGGAAAGTGAAGCCCAGGGAATCACAGAAGCTTACTTTTGGTGACACTGCTGGTAGGCAGGTAACAGAATTGGGCCCTGAACTCAGGTCTCCTGACTCCACAGCCTCTATTTTTTTGATCACAAGAATTTCTTAAGTTTCATTTCCTTCCATGCCACCTTCACGATATTTTGGCCACTTTGACTAATTTTTTTATTGTGATATAATACACATAATATGTAATCTGCCATTCTAAACATTTTAAAGTGAACAATTCAGTGGCATTTAGTACATTCACAATGTTGTGTGACCAGCACCTCCATCTAGGTCCAGAACATTATCACTCCAAAAGGAGACCAGCAACCATCAAGCAGTAATGATCCATTTCCCCACCCCTCCAGCTCCTGGAAACCATTAATCTGCTTTCTGTATCTGTGGATTTACTCATTCTAGATGGGATAGGATCATCTGTCATGTGACCTTTTGCATCTGGCATCTTTCACTTAGCATAATGTTTTCAAGGTCCATCCATGTCGTAGCACGAATCAGTACTTTATTCCTTTTTCATGGCTGAATAATATTCCATTGTATGGATATACTACATGTATCTATTCAATCATTGATAGGCATTTGTGCCCATTCCACCCGTTGGCTATTGTGAATAGTGCTGCTATACACATTTATGTACAAGTTTTTGTTTGAACACCTGTTTTCAATTCTTTTAGGTTTATACCCAAGAATGAAATTGCTGAGTCATATTGTAATACTATGCTTAACTTATTGAGGATAGATATCCCCCCCACTCTCACCACCAGAATACTTTTCTTTACATCTTAAAATAAAATGATGCCAGGTACAGTGGCTCACGTCTGTAATCCTAGCACTTTGGGAGGCTGAGACAGATGGATCTCTTGAGCCCAGGGGTCTGAGACTAGCCTGGGCAATGTGGTGGAATCCTGTCTCTACAAAAAAATGTGAAAATTAGCCAGGTGTGTTGGCACATGCCTGTGGTCTCAACTGCTTGAGAGGCTGAAGTAGGAGGATCACCTGAGCATGGGAAGTTGAGGCTGCAGTGGGCTGTGATTATGCCACTGTACTCCAGCCTTGGTGACAGAGTGAGACCCTGTCTCAAAAAAAAAAAAAAAAAGCAAGAAATATAGTTTAAAAGAGAATGGTATATCACTGCCAATAATGAAAACCAGTTTCACTTACGATAAGTAGAAGATAACAGCAAACTAACAATCAGATAAACAAAATCCTGCCACTAGGAAAAAAACTAAAAATAAAGATTACAGTAGTAATATTAAAATATAACAAACTACTGTTCCTGCCAAGTCTTACTTAGCATATGATATGGTTTGGCTCTGTGTCCCCATCCAAATCTCATCCCGAATTGCAATTGCCATGTGTTGAAGAAGGGAAGTGATTGGATCGTGGGGCTATTTCCCCATGCTGTTCTCGTGATAGTGCGGGAATTCTCATGAGATATGATGGTTTTATAAATGGTAATCTTTCCTGCATGCTCACACTCTTTCCTGTCTCCCTGTGAAGAAGGTATTTGCTTCTCCTTCATCTTCTTCAATGATTATAAGTTTTCTGAGGCCTCCCCAGCCATGTAGAACTGTGAGTCAATTAAACCTCTTCCTCTATAAATTACCAATCTCTGGTAGCATCTTTTTTAGCAGTGTGAGAATGGACTAATATAGCATATTATTGTCTCCTTTAAAAGATTAGCAAGTGTTAGAAAGGTGTTGAAGACCTATTAGCACCAAAGTGAGACTTCCTCACTGACTAATTAGAAGGATTGAAAGAAATCAGAGTTTTATACACATATTTTAATATTATTTTGTGTCTTATCTATATAAGACATAAAACAATCTCTGACACTATACCTGGCCCTCTGGTTTTGTCCATTCTTCCACTGCCCAACTCTTGGTGACCTCATTCCTCTCCATCTCTGGCACCTGGTCCTTATCACCTTCCACCTGAACTTTGATTCCAGGCTTCTAACTTTCCTGCTTATATGGGAAGCTTTCCTGCTCAAAAGGGAGCTTTGAACATGTTACTCTCCACTCTTAAAGCTTTGGTGATATCAACATTATATTCAGGGTAAATTCTAAACCCTTAGCCAGGCATCCAAGAATCACCTCAATCTGCCCCCCATCACCACCAGACTCTGTCTCCTACAGTGCACCCATCAGGTGAAGTAGATAATTTCTTCTTTCTTTCACGTGCCCATAGTTCTAGCTCTGTCGCTGAGTTCTTCCTCCCACCTCCAGCTTCACTTTTGGAAAGCACAGCTGAAATCTATCTCTCAGGGTTCTTATTAGGATCAAATGAAATAAGGTGTATGATAACCCTGAAAACCGTAAGAAGAAATACAAGTGCGAAACATGTCATTGTTAGCCCTGCTTTGCCTTTAAGTCCTTTAAATTTTAAGTGTCAAGGTCTCTAAGGTGCGTTTTCCATTTCTTAGGCTTGAAGCAATCACCTTCTGCTGCCTCCTATGCACTCAGTCTTTTTTTATTCCAGAAGACAGACAGAATGGCCTCCCCACATGACTGTGAATTTATTCCTCTTCCATACCCTTGCTGTAGCCATTTTCATCTTCCTCCCCTCAGTGCCCAGTATACGTGGGTTGAAAGAGCAAATCTGTGCCTACTTGCAGGAGAAACCATCTTGTTGTCAATCAGAAGTGGAGAAAACTGTAGCCACACTGCCTCTGTCAAACATACTTTCTTTCCTTATTTCTCTTCCCTCATTAGTTGCATCTTGGAATGTGCTTTCTCTAATAGGAAGTGACAGTTTAATCGTTTGGGTTTTTAAAATTTATATTCTGCTACACAGCTGACCACATGTGATGATCAGGCAGCCCAGCATTATGGCACGAGTCCATTCCACTTTCTCTGTGCATCAGAAGATTTGGGTGGAGCCATGAAATGGTTGACCTCGTGCACAGCAAGAGTGTTGAAAATCACTGTAGGGGACAGGAGCTCTTCTAGGGAGAAAGAAGTCAGGTATGTGTGCGGGTGCAGAGAGGGCAGGGAGGCAGTAAGACAGAGCGGGCTGACAGTTTGCCTGGACCCTGGGCTAGGTCATCCCTTTCATTGTCCAGTGTCCCTCCTATCACTTAAAATGGATTTCTGCATGATTATTTACTCTTGTCTGTTCTTTTGAAATCCTTTGAGCCTTTGAACTTGATATGGCTTGGCTGTGTCCCCACCCAAATCTCATCTTGAATTGTAGCTTCTATAATCCTCATGTGTTGTGGGAGGGACCTGGTGGGAGGTAATTTAATCATGGGAGCAGGTCTTTCCGTACTGTTTTCGTGATAGTGAAAAAATCTCACAAGATCTGATGGTTTTGTAAATGGGAGTTCCCCTGCACATGCTGTCTTGCCTACTGCCATGTAAGATGTGACTTTGCTTCTCATTTGCCTTCTGCCATGATTCCGAGGCCTCCTCAGCCATGTGGAACTGTGAGTCCATTAAACCTCTTTCCTTTATAAATTACCAGTCTCAGATATGTCTTTATTATCAGTGTGAGAATAGACTAATACAGAGCTCTTTCAGTGGAAAAGATAGTATCTTAAATCGTTATACCAAACATTATAATCATGGATGGTGTTGCAGTCACATTATCTGCCAGGAGAATTGACAGGGGCTGTGGAAGGGATGTCTGCTATTTAACTTGAACCATCACACAGATGTGAAATATGAGGCTCAGAGAGGCTCAGGGACTTGCTGAGGGACACACTGCTTCCTGAGTACCAGTCCCATAGGTCTCCTGGCCCATCAAATGTTGATTACTGGTGCTGATGAAAAGACCAACAAGGACATTCATTTTCTGTGATGGGGGATGGTAATAAAACTTCTCCCCGCAGACTCATCACGTGCACTGCGTTGCCTTCAGATGTAAATGTAAACTCCTAGCTGCACAAATCCCTGATTTCTGACCCCTGCTGACCTTTTGAGCTTCAACTCAGTTCTCTCCTCATTTTACAATTTGCTCTAGACTTTCCCAAAGAGGGCTCTGAGGAATACGACCCTACAGAAAAGAGTTTAAGCCAAAATAAATTTAAGAGATGCTGTACATCATGGGATCCTCGGATATTTACAATGCATATTAGCCTCTTCAAAGCTCTGAGAAGTCCTGCACTACAGACATGGTTTAAACTTATTTCTTGCTGTTTGAACGAATGTTTCCCGAATCTATTTGATCACAAGACTCCCCTTTTGTGTTTTTATACAACACTTGTTCTTACTGGCTTGATAAAATATGACAAAAACCATTGCCCTGATTACTAAAATATAACAAAACCCCACATTGCTCTAAATGTGCCTCTTTCACATTTTCTGGCACTTGTCTGTGCTGCCATTTCTGTCTGTCTCATATCCTTCAAAACTTATCTCAGAAGCCATGCCCTTTGAGAAACCTTGGACTGCTGCCCCCCCACAGGCTTAGGTGCCATTCTTGTGCTTTTGTAGCTCCTGCATTCTGATAATTTATTTGTTGATTTAGCTTCCCAGCTGTCCTCATTGAGGATCAGAACAGTGTCTTATGTGTTCATTCATTCAGTGAGTCATTCCATAAACATGTACTGAGCCTCCTCTATGCAGGCACGCAGTTCAGGGCTCTGAGGATGCTGGGGGGAGCAATGTCCCTGCCCTTATCAAACTTATATTCAAGGGGATAGGGACAAAATGTAAACATGATAAATATATAATGTTAGATTGCATCAAGTGCCATAGGTAAAGCAGGGTAAAGAGACTGAGAGTGACAGGAGATGCCCTTTAAGATAGGTTTTCAGGAAAGCTGGATCAGCTAGGATGGGCGAGGCTATGCTGCACAAATAGCCCCTGTATCTTAGTGGCTTAGAACAATAAAGGCTTATTTCTCGTTCATGCAA
This sequence comes from Rhinopithecus bieti, assembly GCF_001698545.2. Classification (NCBI taxonomy): domain Eukaryota; kingdom Metazoa; phylum Chordata; class Mammalia; order Primates; family Cercopithecidae; genus Rhinopithecus; species Rhinopithecus bieti. The sequence goes on along the minus strand of NW_016809864.1, from coordinate 455,954 downwards.
TGTGTCCACTGAGGGTTGGCTACAACTTCTGTGCCACATCACCTCACTTGTGGGCCCAGATGGAGCTTGGCTGGCTGTCATGGAGTAGGTGGGGAGGGGGATGTGGTGAGTCATACACTGGCTCTTAAGGGCTTCAGCTCACATTTGATTGCCACAACTGATTCAAGGGGCCAGGAAAGGGCTCTCCTGCCATGTGCCTGGAATGAGAGGAAAACTGGACTGTGGGATGGACGGCATTAATGAATGCACAGGAACCCTCTCTGATATGAGGACTTTTGCACAGAGACCTTAATGCAGAAAGGAGAGGAGACTTGTGAATATGCGGGAGGAGGGTGGAGGAAACAGTACTTGCAAAGACCCCAACACCCCTCCAGCGTTCAGCACGGGGTTTGACATGAAGTAGGTGACCAGGCAGTGTTTGTTGAATGAATATCTTGAATTCCAGGAGTTTCTGCATTAGTGAGATCTTTCCATCTCAGCTGTCTAAGTGGCAGGTCTAGATGAGGTGAGCGTTCATTTGTAAGAGTGGAATATTCTAACCAGCCCAAACAAAGATTGTTTGGTATCGGAGTCTCAATCTCAATTATAGGACTTAGAGTCAGTATACTGAACTTATCTCTGGCTACATAATTTATTTTGACTTGTCCTCTGACTATAGGCCAGGATCTTATGTTCTAGCACAAGAAACAAGGCAGAAATATGTAAAGTCACCCTAAGTATAGAGAGTTTAGAAAAATGTTTATAAAACACCTATAAAAATGAAAACTAGTTTTTCTCCTTGTGTATACCTGATGGGTTTATCATATTTGAAATGACTTGATCACTGTCCGGATTCCCTGCTAAACTCCAACTGGGCAGGAGCACATGACCTTCATAGAGTATCTCCAGCACCTAGATACTCCCTGGAAAGTGATGGATGGCCAATATATCTAGTACTTGTGGACTGGTTGGCAGAGGAAGGGAAAACTATGCAGCATTTTTCAGACTTTTTTTTTAAGAGCAGTCTTAAGTTCACAGCAAAATTGAACAGAAGGTACAGAGATATCCCAAATACCCCCTGCCGCACACATGCATAGCTGTCCTTGTGAGCCACATCCCCCACCAGAATAGTACCAGCTTGTAACAACATCAGTTGATACAATTGATAGGCCTACATGGACACATAATTATCGCCTAAAGTCCATAGTATACATTATAATTCACCCTTGGTGTTGTACATTCTATGGGTTTGAACAAATGTGTAATGACATGTATCCACCACTATACTGCCGTACAGAGTAATTTCATTAAAAAATAATCTGTGCTCTACCTATTTATTCTTCACTAAGTCCCTACCTCCTGGCAACCACTGATCTTTTCACTGTCTCCATAGTTTTGCCTTTTCCAGAATGTCATATAGTTGGAATCATACAGTGTGTAACCTTTTCAGATTGGCTTCTTTCACTAAGAAATATGCATTTAAGGTCCCTCAGTGTCTTTTCATGGCTTGATAGCACACTTCCTTTTTGCATTGAATAATATTCTATTGTCTGGATGTACCATCTTTTAGGGTCTGGCTATGGGGAGAGTTCTGACCTCAGCACTATTGCTTGTCAAGAAAGTGAAATGGGTTTAACTAGAGGAAGAGTGGGTTTATTAATAAAGGCAATGGTGAACTAAACATGAAACCAAGAAGGGTGATCAAGCTAGAGAACAATCAGCTGAGGCTCCTGGAGAATGAACCAGGTCAGAGTGAGTGATGGTGGGGGGAAAAACGGACTGGACTCGGTAGATGTGTAGGATTTCAATAGTGGAGCGGGGGGGAAGATTGGCACATGGGATCCATGGAGTCGAACCATCATTATGTCCATGTTAAATGCTAACTTTGGCAAAAATAAACAATTTCCATGAGCTTCTCCAGTCGGAGAAAACAGCATGAATAAAGACATGTAGGTGGCCAAGTACATGGTGCATATGGAGAGCCATATGCGGATCACTTTGGTTGGAGCATGAGGTGTTTGCATTTTAACCCTAACTCTTTTTAACTTTTATGCTAATTTTGAGCAAATGGAAATGGCACTAGCCACATTCTTGGATCTCCCAGGTATCTGGATTTTTGGGTTACAGTGCTTGATATTTTTGCTCAGTCCTAGGTCCTCCCTTGCTGAGACCACTATTGTACTGGCTTCCCTGGTGGCTGCTGCCAGGGGCAGGGTATCTGAGATAGTCTCACTCAGGCACACTGTGACTCCTTCTCAGGACGAAGGACAAGAGCAGCATCTCTGTAGACATGATGCTAAGTCAGCAGAAGGTTCTGATTGTGCAGACTCAGCATTTCTCTTCCTGCTGGTTTGAATGAATGTCTCACCTGCAGCTGCCTTGGGAAAAGCTGCAGTGTCAGATGAGGAGGGTCGGAGGTCAGACAGAGGCTGGGCTGTTTTGGTGACTCGGAGATTCTTTTGTTTATAACAGGTTGATAATTCCATTTGGGGGGGCCTTTAATGCCTCAAACTCGGAGGCCTTGGTAGACACTCTAAGTTAATGGATTTCAAATTTCTTTGAAAAGCTGAAATTACTGGACAAACACAAGATGGTAGTGGTCATTATATTAATTATGATAAAAATGATAGGAAACTTTAAATTTTCCAGCCTGATATGACTTGAAGGATGCAAAAGTTGAATCTGATGTTGGTCAAGCATTGATCTTGCAGAAAATGTCCTGTTTTCCTGTAGCAAAGAGATGTCCTAAAAATGGCCCTGTAACTTTTGAATTGAGCCCCTAGGGAACCTTGGAGTTTTAGGGTAATATGTTTGTACCTTGAAGGAACATTTGATTTTCATGCCCCGTTGTTTCCTATCGCTTCATGCTTCAATGCCTTGGTGCAAATTGTTACCTCTGTCTAGAATGCCCCTCCCCACCTAACTGGCAATTATGAACAGTTCTTCACTTGTAAGCACCAGACATATTCTCTGGCTAGCTGAAGTTGAAAAAGAAAAGAGAGGGGGAACTCACAAACTTGAGAGGCTGAGGGGACCAGGCAGGACTCTGAGGACATGCCACTCAAAATCAAAAAGGCTGTTGGACACAGCTTGCATCTTGCATCTCGGCTCTTGATCAAACAAGTGCATTTAATAGACTCATCAAGATGGTGGACAGCAACAGTGAGGATTCCCCGAGGGTATTCGTGACAGTGGTGGTTGCTATGCAGCCAAAGAAATTAATACATGCCCGTTTCATCGTGTTCAGTCCCCAGCTCAACAGTCATCTCCTCGGGAAACTTTCTTTGTCTTCTTCTGGGTAGGGTTCATTCAACATGCATGACATTCAAAAGATATATTAGTATCTACCATGTGTCAGGCATGTTCAGGGCACCAGATGCAGCCATAAACAAGATGGACATGATCTCTATCATCAGGAAGTTTACCTTTCAGAGAAGCTAGATGATAAACAGAATGAAGAAGCACATAAGTTAATTTTAGGTAGTGTTAAGTACTAGATAGGGAAATAAAGCAGGGAGAGGTAGGAGACAGGGTGCTGTGGATGGATAAAGGTGGAGTATTTAAGAGAGGCTGAGCAGGAAAGGTGTCTCAGAGGAGGTGAGGAAGTGAGCCATGTGGAGTATAGGCAGCAGGTGACCGCAAGTGTCTAGACCCTGGGTGGGTAGGGGAGGGCGGGCTTGCCATGTCTGGGGAACAGTGAGAAGAGTAGGGTGGCTGCAGGAGAGTGATCAGATAGAAGTGGGAGGAAACAGGTTCTGAGAGGTAGAGAGAGGGCAGGTCTCCTGGGACTTGGCCGTGAAAAGACTTTAAAAACAAATAGATCTTAAAACAGACCAGGTTTTGTTTTTGTCCGGAAAATAGGAGATTCCAGGTCAAGAAGGTTTCTTCTGCTCTAACCCTTATGAAAAATAACCTGAAGCCCTTGTTTCCACCTTATAAAACCCACTGTTCTGCTATTTCCTAGTGGGATTTGAAACCAAATAGTGACAGTGATGCCAATGCCTAAAGTTTTGGTCAGTCTCTCACTTGAGAGGTTGATCAAAAGGGGGAATTGTTAAGTTTAGCCAAAAGCTGCCTTTTTACATACTTTAAAGGTTTCTCCATAAGTAGTGAACTGCAACCTAACTGGATGTGTAAACAGACTGTAACCCACTATTGTCCAAACAACTGAGTTTCAGCCAATCGAGGGTGGTCAAATGTTCAAACTGGGCTCAAGTAAGGCAAACAGCAAGCTGTAATGGATCCAGCTGTTTCTGCACCTCGCTTCCATTTTCTGTCTGTCGCTTTCCTTCTTCTGTCCATAAATCTTCTTTATGGTAGAAATGGAGCCTCTCCAAACCTGTTCTGGTTTGAGGTCTGCCCAATTCTTGAATCATTCTTTGTTCAATTAAATACTATTAAACTTTTTAAAGAAGGAGTTTGGGTTTTATTTCAACTGTGATGGAAAACCATTAGAGGGGTCTGAACAAAGGATTGACCTAACTTTATTTACGTTTTTAAAAAACATCACTCTGGATGCTACATGGATTGTAGGAGTTCTGGAGTGAGGAGGTGATAGGCAGCACCAGGGAGGCCAGTTAGGAGGATATTACAATAATCCAGGTGGAGACAGGACAGGATGGTTACTTGGGTGAGGAGGTGCTGGTGGAGGTGGTGAAAGTGAACAGTTTGGGGATGTGCTTAGAAAGTGGACTACTCTGTACTTGCTGATGGATTTGATGTGAGGAGTAAGAGAAAGAAAAGAATGAGAGAGAAAGAATGACTCTTAGGGCTTTTACTTAATCAACTTCAAAATTTGAGGATAATTTTAGAGTTATAGAAAAGTTGCAAAAATAGTACAGAGAATTTTGGTATATGCTTCACCCAGGTTGCACCAGTGGGCAAAGTCCTAGAGTTCTTTCTTATATTTTTAAAATTTTTAATTATTATGCATACATAGTAGGTGTATATGTTTCTTAGGTATATGGGACATTTTGACACAGGCATGCAAATATGCAATAATCATATCAGGGTAAATGTGGTATCCATCACCTCAAGCATTTATCCTTTGTATGACAAACAATCCAATTATACTTTTTTATCACTTACTTAAAAATGTAATTTACTTACTTAAAAATGCACAATTAAGTTGTTGTTGACTACAGTCACCCTCTTGTGCATTCAAATACCGTATCTTATTTGTTCTTTCTATTTTTTGGACCCATTAACCATCCCCATTACCTGCCCCCACGCTCCCAATACCCTTTCCAGCCTCTGGTAACCATTGCACTGCTCTCTGTGTCTGTGAGTTCAACTGTTTTCATTTTTAGCTCCCACAAATGGCTGATAACATGTAAAGTTTGTCTATCTATGTGTGGCTTTTTCCACTTAACGTAATGACTTCCAGTTCCATCCATGTTGTTCCAAATGACTGGATCTTATTCTTTTTATGGATCTTATTCTTTTTATGGCTGATTAGTACTCCATTGTATATATACACTACATTTTCTTTATTCATCTGTTGGTAGACTTAGGTTATTTCCAAATCTTGGGTGTTGTGAATAGTGCTGCAATAGACATAGGAGGGCAGATATCTCTTTGATACACTGATTTCCTTTCTTTTGGGTATATGCCTAGCGGTGGGATTGCTGGGCCACATGTTAGCTCTATTTTTAGTTAGTTTTAATATAGCATGGTTAACATGCTGGATGGAGTTGACATTTGTTGAGATGGGGAAGACAGAAGAGGGGGATATCTCTAGCTTTGCTTTGGCCGTGTGAGCAAGTCATTTCACATTCAGGTGGAAGTAGATATCAAACGGGTTGGCTAGATATGTGAATCTGGAGTTCAGGAGAGAACCTGGGTAGTGGGTGCAGCTGTCGACATTCAGATAGTATTTAAGGTCACAGAATGCTCCAGTCTTTGATATTTGGTAATTTTCATAATAAAAAATTCATTTAAAAATTAAGTCAGTTTAAGGAAATATGATTAAATAATAACTTAGGTCACACTTTTCTACAAATGACCCATAGAAAATGTTTTAGGCTTTGCAGGCCATAGGATCTGTTGCAAGGACTCAACTCTGCCATTTTAGCACAAAAGGAGCTCTAGATAATGTATCCATGAATGGGCATGGCTGGGTTATAATAAAACTCCATGTACAAAAACTGGGTGGTGGACTGGATTTGGCTCACGGGCTGTAGTTTGCCAATTCCTGGGCCCTACAATGTTGAGAGGTTGGGAAGATGAGGACAAACCATCAAGGAAGCTAAGAGGGAGCAACCAGTAGGGTAGCAGGAAAACCAGGGCAGTGTGAAACCCAGGAAGGCGAGTCCAGGAAAGGAATTCTCCATCATGTCTGATGCTGGTAGGACAAGGAATGAGAATTGTCCTGTAGATTTGACAACACAGAGGTTGCAGGAGACCTTTTGGTAGCACCGTGGTGACCACAGCTGACCAGGGTTTGTAGAGGAAAGAATAGTACAGAAGTAGGCAGGGTGGTTATAGCCAACTCTAGATCATTTTTGCTATAAAAGGGAACAGAGAGAAATGGAGAATTGTCTACAGAGGGACTTGGGGGTCACATAAGGGTTTTCATTTCTGTTTTTAAGGTAGAAGCTATGCTTGTATTTTGAGGTGATCCTCCTCATGCTTTTACTAGGGTTGTACCCTGTATACACTTCTTTCTTTCTTTATTTTTTTGGAGACAGGGCCTCACTCTGTCACCCAGGCTGGAGAGCAGGGGTGCAGTCTCAGGTCACTGCAACCTCTGCCCTACCAGGCTCAAGAGATCCTCCCACCTCAGCCTCCTGAGTAGCTGGGACCACAGGTGTGCACCACCATGCCTGGTTAATTTTTGTTTCTTTTTTTTTGTATTTTTAGTAGAGACGGTGTTTTACCATGTTGCACCAGGCTGGTCTCGAACTCCTGAGCTCAAACGATCTGCTTGTCTCAGCCTCCCAAGGTGCTGGGATTACAGTACACTTTTACAATTAATTCTTTCACATTATCATTTGTTTAAAATCTGTGTCTTCTGTTAGCAGGGTTTCTCAGTCTTTGGACGTGACGTTACGGGCTAGGCAATGATTTGCTGGGGGGAGGGCACCATTGCTGCTCGTTAAGCTACTAGAGTGTGTACTAGATTTACTCTTCTTGGTCTCCCTGGTCTTTAATACTATGCCTGGCGTACACAGGGGGTGCCATAAGTATTTTGTTGAGTGAGTTGGTGAATAGAGGGGTTCCTTTACAAAGTACTGTTTTGATCATCTGATAAGAAAGTCATATGGTACCTGGGTGGCCTGAGGTAAAAGCAAGACAGGTCTCCAGGGTTGAGTTTAGCATGCCTGATCTTTGCTGAGATTCAGGATTTCCAATTGCACTGGAGAGGATTGTGTAGTTATTAGCAAAAGGATGGCTACATTTAGCTGACATTTCTCATGCGGCTTCTGGTCTATCAAGGTCTCTTTCCTCATGCCTCCTCATCTGCTTGGGAATGTTGCTTATGTAGTTTCTACAAAAGCAAGTGGACACGAGGGATGGGGAAGCTCTTTATCTCAAGCATGATTATTAAATGTGGATTCTATTATTTAGGCAATGCTGTCTACAGACGCTCCAGGAGCCACCTCCCAACACCTGTCCTTCACCTCTTGCCAGAGACTCAAAGATGAGTGGACTTTCAGAGTTGGAACAATAATAATATTAGTGGCTGTCACTCTGAAATAGACATGGCAATTTGCACTCTGTGGGGGAGTCTTTAGTTCCTCACTGGATAAGCACAGTGGAAGGCCACCTGTATGTGAAGTGATCTCAGTGGGAGCTAAAGATGGTGAGGAATAGGCTAAGTACCTTCTTCCCCTTGTAGCACCCTCTGATGCAGACAAACATGACCTCTACCTTTAGAGGATTCTATAAAATGCTGTTGAATGGGTGGGGCATGGTGGCTCATGCCTGTAATCCCAGCACTGTGGGAGGCTGAGGTGGGTCAATCACTTGAGGTCAGGATTTCGAGACCAGCCTGGCCAACATGGTAAAACTCCGTCTCTACTAAAAATACAAAGATTAGCCTGGTGTGGTGGGGCACATCTGTAATCCCAGCTACTCAGGAGACTGAGGCAGGAGAATTGCTTGAACCCAGGAGGTGGAGGTTGTGGTGAGCCGAGACTGCACCACTGCACTCCAGTCTGGGTGACAGTGCGAGACTCCATCTCAAAAAGAAAAAAAAAAAAAGTGTTGTTGAATGAAAGGATGAGTGGATATGCATCCATGCTCCTATCTTCTCCCTGTCTTCCTATTATTTGTGTTTCTACCTGGCACCAAGGGTGTCCTGTAGCTGTCTCCAAGTAAGACTGAATTGATACGAACGTATTACTCTAAAGAGAGGAGACAGAGTCCCAACAATTGAAAGCTGTTCTTCTTTCAGTCTTTCCTGTATCACCTTCATGGATTTTGCCATATCAGGGTATCACCTACCTTAGGGATCTATAAACTATGGCCTGCCACCTGTCTTTGTAAATAAAGTATTATTAGAACAGAATTGCACCCATCTGTGGATATGCTTTGTATGGGTGCTTTCGTGTTACAACAGCAGAGTTAAGCAGTTGCTATGGCGACCATATGGCCCATAAAGCCTAAAACATTTACTATCTGGCCCTTTACAGAAAAGCATGCTGGCCCTTGATGTACATTATTATTTAATCAATTTTTCTTTAAATTGACTCAGTTTTAGAATAAACTTATTACTATGGAGATTAGCAAACAGGCAAGAATAGAGAGAATGTGTAATGAACACTCATGTACCTGCATTCAGCTTCAACTCATGGTCAATTTTTTTTTTAAACGGCTCCATTAACATCTAAATAATATTAAAAACTGCATGTGTTTAATATACATAACTTGATGAATTTGGATGTATGTGTGCACCTGTGAAACCATAGCCACCATTGAGATAATAGATATATCTTTCACTTCAACAGTTTCCTTGTGTCTCTTTGTTTTGCTTTTGTTGTAGTGAGAACACCTGAGATGAGATCTCTCTTAAGAAAATTTTAAGGGCACAATACAGTTTGTTAACTATAGACACTATGTTGTCCAGCAGATCTCCAGAACTTATTCATCCTGCATAACCAAAACTTTTATCGAACATCAACTCCCCATTTCCATGCACCCCCAACCCTTGGCAATACCATTCTATTCTCTGCTTCTATGAGTTTGACTATTTTAGATATCCTGTATAGGTGGAATCATGCAGTTTTTGTCCTCTGTTACGGTCTTATTTCACATAGCAGAATGGTCCAGTTTCATCCATGTTACTGCAAATAGCGGACTTTTTTTTTTTTTAGGTTGGACAATTTTCCATTGTATAAATATGTCACATTTTCCTTATTCATTCGTCTCTCTCTCTTTTAATTAATTCATTAATTAATTAATTTTTTTGAGACAGGGTCTTGCTCTGTCGCCCAGGCTAGAGTGTAGTGGCACGATCTCAGCTCACTGCAGCCTCCACCTCCGGGGTTCAAGCGGTTCTCCCACCTCAGCCTCCTGAGTTGGGGTGCGCCACCACAACTGGCTAATTTTAGCATTTATAGAGACCAGGTTTCACCATGTTGGCCAGGCTCCATTCATCTCTTGATGGACATTTGGGTTATTTCCGTATCTTGGCTGTTCTGAAATGCTGCAGTGAAACTTCTGTGAAGCGAAGGAAACAATCAATAGAATGAAAAGGTATCCTATGGAATGGGAGAAAGTATTTGCAAATTGTATATCTGATAAGGGGCTAATATCCAAAATATATAAGAAACTCCTATGACTCAGGAGTGAAAATTATTAAATGGACAATTAAAAAATGGACAAAGGACTTGAAATACATGATTCTTCAAAGAAGACATACAAATGGCCAACAGGTATTAAAAAGGTTCTCAACATCACTAATCATCTGGAAAATGCAACACAAAACCAGAATGAGTGATTGTGAAGTCATCTCACACCTGTTAGGATGGCTGTTATAAAAATGACCACATCTCACACCTGTTAGGATGGCTGTCATAAAAATGACCAAAGATAATAAGTGTTGGCAAGGATGTGGGGACATTGGAACCCTTGTACACTGTTGGTGCGAATGTAAAATAATGCAGCTGATATGAAAAACAGTGTGGTGGTTCCTCAAAAATTTTAAAAATTTGTATTATAGGTTGGTGCAGAAGTAATTGCGGTTTTTGCAATTAAGAGTAATTTCACCAACCTAATAGAACTATCATATGATCCAGCAATCCCACTTCTGGGTACATATCCAAAAGAATTGAAATCAGGATCTCAAAGAAATATCTGTACCCTCATGTTCACCCATGTTCATTATGGCATTATCCAAGATAGCCAAGTTGGGGACAATCTTATTTAAAAAAGAATTTTTTTTTTTTTTTGAGATAGTCTCACTCTGTTGCCCAGGCTGGAATACAGTGGCATGATATTGGCTCACTGCAACCTACATCTCCTGAGCTCAAGCAGTCCTCCTTCCTCAGCCTCCCTAGTAGTTGGGACTACAGGTGTGTGCCACCATGCCTGGCTCATTTTTGTGTGTTTTTTTTTTGTAGAGATGGGGTTTCACCATTTTGCCCAGGCTAGTCTCAAACTCCTGGGCTCAAGAGATCCACTTGCCTTGGTCTCCCAAAATGCTGAGATTGAAGGCATGAACCATCGCACCCCACCCAATCTTGTTTTCTTAATACTCCCTCTTCCCTAATACCTTACCAACCCCCTGATTATTTCAATGCAAATCTCAGAACTTGTATCATTTTAATTTAAAGTTTCAGTAAGTATATTAAAAGACAAGAACTCCTGTATTGACTGTAACTACCATTTTATTATTCCTCTTAATTAATAATTCCTTAATATCATCAACTATCCTTAAATAGCTCAAGGTTTTTAAACGTAAATACCTACTTAAGCTTCATTCCAAGCAATAATTTGCTTGAAATTATGGTTCACATATGCTATTTATATTTTTTAATATAGTAGAATGGCTCCTGAATTATTGAAAATGTAAGAGGAAAAGGTATCCCTGCACCATCTAAAATGATCTTGTACACCATCAGTATACCTCACACTGGAGTACACCACGTTAAGGAGGCCCTTAGCAGAAGGCGTTGTCCACTTTCCTCTTTGAATCCTGTGAAAGGTCTTATGGTGTCCTTGTTTTCACAACCCTGATAGAGTTAGTCAGTGCCTGGGGCAAACACGAGGGACATGCAAATCAACCATGAAGTCTGAAGGAACAACAACTTCATAGTCACCTTCACCAGCTCAACACAATTTACAGTACAATTAAGACCAACAAATCTAATTGGATAAACAGAAAATAGAATTAAGGTAATCTATCCTAAGTGTACCAAATTCCTATAATGAGTTGCTTTCAGCAGTTGTGGAAACATATAATTACCAAACAAATTACATGTTATTTTTATCTAAGAAGCTAATTAAGTGTTCTGTGTAAATTATTATGTGGTGGCACCAGGATCAGAGTTGTATTAAATATCTGATTGGAAAAGGGACGAGACCCGAGAATTTTACATGGGAATGCGATTGAGAGAGATCATAGCAAGAGGGTCTGATTCAGAGGCAGGGACTTGAGAGAAGCTGGGTGGAAATGGGAGAGAGTTAGAGTGTCTTTGGTTGGTTTAAATTTGTTTGTGTTTTTAGAGACAGAGTCTTGCTCAGTTGCCCAGACTGGAATACAGTGGCATGATCTCAGCTCACTGCAGCCTTGAACTCCTGGGCTCAAGCGATCCTCCCTCCTCAGCCTCCTGAGTAGCGGAGACTATACCAGCACCACACACCACCATGCCTGGATAATTTTTAAATGTTTGGTAGAGACAGGGTCTTGCTGTGTTGCCCAGGCTGGTCTTGAACTCCTGGCCTTGTGTGATCCTCCTGCCTTGGCTTCCCAAATTGTTGAGATTACAGGCATGAGCCACTGTGCTTGGCCACTTTGGTTGGTTTAACTTGAGCCTGAATGGTTGCGTTTAAGTCAGGACTCTGACATTTATGGAGCCTTATGTCTTTTTAATTTAATTTATCTGTTCTTTAAACTTATCCCTCTTCCTAAATGTAAGCTGCAAGACTCTGTATGCTGCAGCTAACCTTAACCTTGGTTTTTTTTTTTTGTAGCCCTTATATAACTTCCTTACTTTGCTCTCGTTTCCTCATTTCCTTGTGACTCAGTAAATCTTCCAATATCTTCTTGTGGGTTCGTGCTCTTTTGCACCCTGGAATGGTAAGAAATGGGCACTTTGGGATATTTCGTATAACTCAGAAAAGGTAGCCTGGAAGAATTTTGCAATGAAGCTTTGAGCTGGAATCAGCCTCAAGAAACATATCCGTGTCGAGTGTGATAGGAGAGGCAGAGCCTTCTCCTAAGTTGAGGCAGGTGAGGAGAGAGTGAAGTTGCTGCGTTTCCACCAGGTTAGACATAGTGCTGTGGTGGAAAGCACTCTCAACTGGAGTCGTAAGACCAGATTTATTGTCCCTGTCCTGCTGTTGGTGAGCAGTGTGACCTCTGGCAACGCATCACTCCCCTCTGAGCTCCGGTATCTCATTTGTAAAATGTGGAAAATAGCCCTTGGCCTATTTACCTCACAGAGGAGCTTTAAGGATGGCATGCCATAGTGTAAATGAACATCATCTGTAAAATCTCAATTTTTACAACAGAAAGATATGAAAAGCTCTGGCATTATGGTTGTTACTAACCAATGGCAGCTGTAGGAAGTCAGACAAGGTGGGTGATGTAACTGAAAATAGCGACAATCTTCCAGCCTGGCTAGATCCAGGTATCATTGGGATTCGGTCTCTCCTGCTTTTCCACTTGATTCTTCTCTGTATTCACTGTATTTATTTTTTATTTTATTTTATTTTATTTTTTATTTTTTAGATGGAGTCTTCCACTGTTGCCCAGGCTGGAGTACAGTGGCATAATGTCGGTTCACTGCAACCTCTGCCTCCAGGGCTCAAGCAATACTCTTGCCTCCAGCCTCCCAAGTAGCTGGGACTACAGGCACACACCACCACGCCTGGCTATTTTTGAATTTTTATTAGAGATGGGGTTTCACCATATTTGCCATGTTGGTCTCAAACTCTTGACCTCATGATCCACCCACCTCAGCCTCCCAAAGTGCTGGGATTACAGGCGTGAGCCACTGCGCCTGCCTATTTTTTATTTTTTTGAGACAGTGTCTTGTTCTGTCTCCTAGGATGGAGTGCAGTGGCATGATCATGGAGTGCAGTGGCATGATCATGGCTCACTCCAGCCTCAACCTCCTGGGCTCAAGTGATCCTCCCATCTCAGCTTACTGAGTAGCTTGGACTACAGGTGCACACCACCATGCCTGGTTACTTATTTTTATTTTTGAAGAAATGGAGTCTCACTATGTTGTGCAGGCTGGTCTCAAACTCCTGGCCTAAGCAGTCCTCCTACCTTGGCCTCCCAAAGTTCTGGGATTACAGGCATGAGCCACCACACCCAGCCTCTATTGGTTTTATTCAGGGAATGTCTCCTCACCCGGACTCCCAGTGTGTCAAGACAGTCACTAGAAGAAGTGCTGCATCTTTATTCTATCAGTTAAGTGACTCAGGGGAAACGGAGTGCGCAGTCCACTTCCTGGTAGCGTCATCAGAACTCCCAGGGCGAACTCTGATTGGACTCCTCTTACTCATGTGCCCATAAATAAACCAATCACATTGTTCAGGATAGGAATACACTAATTGACCAGGCTGGTCATGTGCATATCCTGAGAGCTGGAGATGCTGAGGTTGCCCCACTTGAGCTACATGGAATGAAAAGTGGGGACAGTTTGTTCTCCAAAACTGCCAGAAGAAAGTGTTTTCTGGACCGGAGAAAACCAAAGATCTCATTCTCCCGTAGGCTACCTATTTGAATTACAATAGAAAAATTTACTAGATTGAGAGTCAGGGAAGACTTGGATTCTAGTCTTGACTGTGTCACTATCACTCCGACCCTGGACATGTCACTTCTCTTTTTGGGAACCCAGTTTCCAAATCTTTGAAAGAGATCTGGGCCTGAATTATTCTGAAGTTCCTCACCTTTTCTTCACCAGGGACTCTTCTTATCCTGTGGCTTTTTATCTTCATGGTATACTGTGTGTTTTGCCAGTGAAACAAAATACATTAAGTACTAATCGATTTTATTTAAAAAAATGAATTAACAGCATGCAGTCAATTGCCACTTAGAAATGCAGATCCACAGAACATAAGGTAACCAGTGGAACTACACTGAGTTATATATATTCCAGCCCAAAGCAAATAAACTTAATATTTCTTTAATCTTGCCTGGGTTGCCTGGGACGGCCTGATTACAGGGCAGAATTTGAATTATGCCAGGCCTTATGAAACATTCAGCATGGCTATAGAGTCCTATTTCTCATTTACTGGATCTCAGGTGCCTGTAATCCCAGCTATTCTGGAGGCTGAGGCATGAGAATCACTTGAACCTGGGAAGCGGAAGTTGCAGTGAGCCAAGATTGTGCCACTGCGCTCCAGTCTGGGGGATAGAGCGAGACTCCCTTCAAAAAAAAAAAAAAAAAAAGATTATTTATCTCATCTGTCTGGGTTCTGCACATATTTGAATTTGCTGCACCTGATACAGACCAAATCAGTGTTTCCGAAACCTCTCTGATATTAAAAATAACCTGTGGAGCTCTTTAAACTTACAGCCTCTTGGGTATTCCCCCCAGCCCCATTTTGATTCAGTGTATTTGGGTAAGGTTGGATACGTGCCTTTTTAACAAGGTATCCCCAGGTGATTCTTATCTTAAAGAAAGTTTGGAAACGCTGGACTAAGTAACATCCAAGGCCTTACTACTCAAAGTGTGACCAGCCACATCTGTATCCCCTGGGGTGTCTTGTTTAAATTGCAGAGGCCAGGCCCTACCCAGACTGACAAGTGGAATCTGCATTTTAACAATGGAAGCAGATTGGCTTTTGTTTTTAGTTGGCTTTTAATTTGATCTATTTTCTGTTTTCATTGTAATGAGGCTCTCAGCTGCCCCTCTTGTCCTAGGCCTCTTCAGAAGAGACATCTCCCTCTCCTCTCCCTGCCTCCCCACAGGGTATAATAAACACCTGTTGGGATTTGTGGGGGAAGCTCGCCCTGACCTCCCGTTACTGAGACACGAGATGCAAAAGTGTTCTGCATACAGCCTGTCAAAGCAGACTTGACCCCCAAGCTTCCACCCCTAGGTCTTGAGAAGAAATGGCCTCAGCAGATTCCAGGCCTCCAGGGCTGTCTGTTTCATGCTCTCAATTTTGACTTGGCCTGATCCGTGCTGTCTCCATCAGGTGTTCTGAGGCATTTCACACATGACTGGTCTTAGGCAACTGGGCCAAGGCTGTTCTGTTCTTTTTCAGTTTTCTTAATTGCAAGGCTTTTTGTTTCCCCACTGGAGAACTTCCATACCAAGAATTCTGAAATCTAGGTACTCAGGCCTTAGCGGATGATGTTCTCTCAGCACTTAATTCATTCATCATTCAGTAAACTATCCTCAAGCAATTCGATATTCAAAACATTTTGATAATGATGGCATAGTAATAATAATAGTTGGCATGTATTGAAATTTTATTATGTGCAAGAAGCTGTGCCAGGTACTTTAAATATCTCATTTAATCCTCACAGTAACTCTGGGATGCTGTTCTTACCCCCGTTTGACAGATGGAAAAGCTGAGGCTCATAGAAGGAAACAGAGTGCACAGTGTCTCTGATATGGTTTGGCTCTGTGTCCCCACCCAAATCTCATCTCAAATTGTAATCCCCACGTGTCAGGGAGGGGTCTGGTGGAAGGTGATTGGATAATGGGGGAGGAAAATCCCCTAGGGATTTTCCCCTAGTGAGTGAGTTCTCGTGAGATCTGATGGTTTAAAAGTGCGTGTCCATTCCCCCGCTTGCTCCCGGTCCCGCTCCTTCCGCCGAGTGAGATGTTCCTTGCTTCCTCTTCCGCTCCCACCGTGATTGTAAGTTTCCTGAGGTCTCCTTCCCCAGCCATGTGGAGCGGTGAGTCAATTAAACCTCTCTTCCTTATGAACGACCCAGCCTCGGATAGTTTTTTACAGCAGGGTGAAAATGGACTGATACAGTCTCACAGCTGAATAGTGATCGAATCTGGTTTCAAACCCAGCCCTCTCTGACTTCTGAGTCTTCAGTTTTAACCATGTCACACACTAATATGATTTAGGCTTGATGGAAGGAGCCCACTTTTCATGAAATATCTACAGAGCCTTTAATTTCTACTCATGCCATGAGGAAAGTGCCTTGCCCACCTGGGTGATGTCAGAACTAGGGTCTGGGAGTGGATTCATATGGTCATAGTCTTGTGGCCAGGGATTGGTAAAATCCAAATTTGGAATCTGGCTTCTGGCTATAAGCCCAAAGTTTTTTCTGTCATCCCAGACGGTACAGCCCATTATCTCAAGGAGCTGGCTTCTCAGAGTCAGGGAGATCATGTTCAGTATCGAGAAGTTTGTGACAAGTACTATGTGGCACATCCCTGGCTCTGAGGATAAAGTCATGACTCTCGGGTGGGCTCATGATAAGGCAGGCTTGTATTACTTCAGCACTTACTTTGTACTAAGCATGTCACACTCTCTCATTGAATGCTCTTAACCCTACAATTACCCCCATTTTACAGAGGAGGAAGCTATGGTGTCTCCCACAGAATAGGTGCACAGTGAGTTTTTATTGAAAAGAAGAAAAATGGCACATGAGTTGAATTAAGGAAATGTAGGCCAGGGCTGGGGCAAGAAGACAAGTGGTGGCCATAGGGCTAGCTCACGGGAATAATCGAGTGCCTGAATAAGGAGTCTGAACTTCGTCCTCTGTTTTGTAAGTAGCTAAGGAAGGGAAATGAAGTTGTTCAGTGTGCAGGAAGGTCTGGAGGCAGGTGAAAGCATTAGGTCCTTGCAGACCTCCAGGTGTGGGTGATACAGCTCGAACTAAGATGGAGAAAATAGCAACACCTGTCAGCATGTGTAGTGGGCAAGAATGTGACTTTAGAGTCAGACCTGCTTACAATCCAGCCTCATCATTTAAGCAAGTTACTTTATCTTCTCTGAGCCTCACTTTTGTTCTCCTTTTAAATGAGGGTGCTACCACCTACTTATTAGGGTTGTGTAGCATGTGCTGTTGGGGCTTTCCCATGTGCCCGCAGTCTTCGCCTCCATATGTGGAAGCCTGATCACTATGAACCCCTCCGACTCCGTCTTTTCTGGCTTTGGAAGCAGGTTTAGCCCACCTGCAGGGGGAGCGAAGGTGCTGGAAGCAGCCAACTGTAGGGATTTGTGGATAAGCACTTCAGTCCTTTGTCTTGTAGGCAGGATAACTGTGATGCAGAGTAGATATTTTATGCTATATCCCAGATGTGTCTCTAGTGATCTTAAGGCCCAGTTGCCCTAAGCAGTCACTTAATTTAAAATCCACCATTTGTTTCCTTTTACTTCCCTGTCTCACTTCTCTTTCCTCTTACCAGTGTTTCCTGGGATCATTTCTCAAACCACTGGGAGCTCAAATTCTTTTTCAGGGCCTCAGATCATGATAATGATAAAACGAAACATTGTATATAAAGTGCTTAGCATAGTTGTGTGGCCCAAGGTTAGTTCCCCGATAAATGCTAGCTGCTACCAGCATCATCATCATTATCATCCTTGTGAAGGTGGAATGAACTTATTCTTTCAAGACATTTCCACTGATGGATAAATTCATCCAAAATATGAAGAAAAATGTGAAGGAAAAGGTCACCTAGAATATGCACAGCAAAATATTGCAATGATTTCTTTTTTTAATGAGATAGTTTATTAATTATTAATCAGTATCTTTAACCTTTAGTCCTTGTCTAACACCATGGATAACAGGTCTACAATTGAGTATAATTAGCCAAATGCGTCTTGCGTCCTAAATTGGCTATCTGAGTTACACAGTTTGATTTTCTTGGAAGGAGGACCTGGTTTCATTAGAACCTGGTTGCAAATGAGTCTCCTCCTTGAAGTTCCTGTTGCTATTTGAGCTTGTGTTTGTAGGTGGAGATTTACTCTTGGATTTTAGTTGTTTTAGCCTTCATCTGTTGAAGAGGTGGGATGATGTGTGTGTGTGTGTGTGTGTGTGTGTGTGTGTGTGTGTGTGTGCGTGCCAGGGGAGGAGATAGAGAAATGCATGAGAGGCTGTCTTAGGGACAGAGCATGATGAATGCAACACCTGTCAGTTCTATGTGTCAACTTGGATGGGCTACAGTCTATAGTTACCTAGTCAAACTCGAATGTAGGTGTGTTGTGAAGGTGTTTTGTAGATGTGATTAAAGCTTATAATCAGTTGACTTTAAGGGAGATCATCTTATGTAATCTGGGTGGGCCTGATTCAATCAGAGGACTTAAGAGTAGAGCTGAGGTTTCTCTGAAGAATAAGTTCCACCCAAGGAGAGAAGGCTTAGCTCATGCCCAGAAGTTCCAGCCTGCTCCGTGGATATTGGACTTGCCTAGCCATTCCCCACAATCATGTAAGCCAATTCCTTGTCATGTGTTTCTTAATATAGGTCTCCTGCTCATCTCTTCCTTTAATTGAACCCTCAATAATACAGATTTTGGTGCCAGGAATAGGGTTCTGTTGTAACAAATACCTTAAAAAGTGGCAGTGGCCTTGGAATTGCGTGTTGGGCAGAGGCTAGAAGAATTTGGAGACACATCAGAAAAAGACTAGACATCCTTCAACAGACTGTGAATGGAAATATGAATGCTAACAGCTCTGTTTCTAGGGACTCAGAAAAAAGTAAGAAACATGTTAGAGAAAGCGTATATCATTTTAGAGAATACCTAAATCATCATAAACAGACTTTTGTTAGAATTGTGGATGTTAAACGCACTACCAGTGAGCGCTACCTAAGAAGGAAATGTTATTGAAAACTGGAGGAAAGGACATCCTTGTTATATAGTGGCAGAACGTTTATCTGAATTAAATGCTACAGTTGTGTGGAAATCTGAACTTGCAAGCAATGAACTTGGTAAAGTGTTGAAGGGGCAGCCTGGATTCTTCTTGATCCTTTTAGTAAAATGTGAGAGGAAAGAGATAGATTGAAGGAAGAACTGTTAAGCAAAAAGAAACCAAGATTTGATGACTTGGAAAATTCTCAGCCTATCTGGATTGCAAAAGATGCTAAAATTAGGAGATTTACTATCAGGAAAGCATGTCAGGAAAGGGTATGGCTGAACAGTTTTTTTTTGCTAGTTCATTGGAAAGATAAAAAGTCCCAGTATTCAGCCACACAGAGGGCTGTTTGAAGAGATTAGGTATGAGACTCATGTACCCCTTGGCCGTCCAACCAGAAGTGAAGAATAGATATTAGGATTATCCAGGAAAGGACTGTGAAGAACATCTTTTTGTCTGATGGAGTGAATCCTCATGACATACACAGGAGACCCATGAGGTTTTTGAAATTTCCTACCAGCATAAACGCAGGCAATTTGGACCCAAGGGAACAGAAAAGATAAAATGAAAGAAGGCCCATTACACTCCCCAAATTATTTTATTATTATTACTATTTTACTTTAAGTTCTAGGGTATGTGTGCACAACGTGTAGGTTTGTTACTTAGGTATACATGTCCCATGTTGGTTTGCTGCACCTATCAACTGGTCATTTACATTAGGTATTTCTCCTAATGCTATCCCTCCCCCAGCCCCCACCCCCCAACAGGCCCCAGTGTGTGATGTCCCCTGCCTTGTGTCCAGGTGTTCTCATTGTTCAGTTCTCACCTATGATATAATCCCCAAATTTTACAGGGAGGAAATGACTTAAAACTCTTGGGCTGCAAACACATGTTACCCTTCATGAGAAAGGACTGGTTGCTCGGAAGGTAGAGCCTCAAGCTCAAAGGACAGAGATGGGAGAGGATTATTTCTAGGCTCTGCAACCTAATGTTTACCTAACTGAATCTCTCCTATCCTTTTTTTTTTTTTTTTTCTTTCTGGAAACAGTGTCTCACTCTGAAGGCCAGACTGGAGTATAGTGGTGTGATCACTCCTCACTGCGCCTTCAACTTCCTGGGCTCAAGTGATTCTGCCACCTCAGCCTCCTGAGTAGGTTGAACTACAGGCATGTGCCACGATACCCAGCTAACCTGTTTTTGTATTTTTTTGCTTTAGAGGTGGGGTTTCACCACATTGCCCAGGCTGTCTCCAATGTCTGGGCTTGAGCGTTCCACCCACCGTGGCCTCCCATAGTGTTAGGATTACAGGCATTAGCCACTGCATCTGGACTGCCTAACTGAATTCCAAAATTGTTTGGATGTGGTAACTTGTTTTTGCTTTTCATTGTTTCCTTTTTTGATCAAAAACGCCTATAACTGGCATCCCATGCCTGTTCCACAATTACATCTGGGGAGCAGATAATCCGTTTTCTAGTTTTACAGGTCCACCGTTGGAGAGAAACTTTGACCCAGGAGGGATCATGCTCAGATTCTTATAAGTACTTGATTTAGGTGATTGAGATAAGATTTTAGACATTTGAGCTGATGAGATTTATTTATTATTTATTATTTTTTTGAGACTGAGTCTCACTCTGTCAACCCAGACTGGAGTACAGTGGCATGATACCGGTTCACTGTAATCTCCACCTCCTGGGTTTAAGCTCTTCTTGTGCCTCAGCCTTCAGAGTAGCTGGGATTACAGGTGCACACCACAATGCCTGGCTGAGTTATGTATTTTTAGTAGAGACGGGTTTTACCATGTTGGCCAGGCTGGTCTTGAACTGCTGACTTCAGGTGATCCACCCGCCTTGGCCTCCCAAAATGTGAGGATTACAGGCGTGAGTCAGTGTGCCTGGTCTGATGAGATTTTGATGAAAAACTTGGATTTTGAATTGACACTGTCATGAGTTACTTTTGGGGGGATGGGGTGAATCTTCGGGGAGCAAGAGGGTGGCTTGGCAGGCAGAACTACGACCTCTGAAAGATGTTCACCTTCTAAACTCTGACACCTGTGGAAATGTTACGATTTATGGCGAAAGGGATTTTGAAGATGTGATTAAGTTATGGATCCATCTTGAGATGAGAGCCTTATCCAAAATTATCTGGTGGGTGCAATATAATCATGAGTGTACTTACAAGAGGTGGGCCTGGAAGAGTCAGAGAAGGAGATGTGACCATGGAAACAGAGTTAGAGCTATGTGGCCATGAGCTAAGGAATGTGGGCAGACTCTACAAACTGGAAAAGATAAGAAATGGATTCTCCTCTAAAGCCTTAAAAGGAAGCAGTAGGAAGCCCTGCTGGTCCATTTTAGATTTCTGACCTCCAGGACTTTAATTTTACATCACTCTAAGCCGCTAACTTTGTGGGAATTTGTTACAGCAGCAATGGGAAGCTTATAACCTGTTAAGTGCCAGGTCTTCTGCTACACTGCTTAAACATATTATCTTGCTTCTTTCTGTAGTCCTTCAGGACATAGGTATTAAAATCCCCACTTTGTGGTTGTAGAAACAGAGGCATTGAAAGTTCACATAGCTTGCCTAAAATGATACATCTAGTTAGTGCTGGCTATGGGATTTAGCCTCATGTCTGAATGATTCCAATGTCTATGGACTAGATCTTGCATGATAAATGTCAAGGGACACGAGAAGTAGGTAAGAAAGCCATCATGACAGCTCAATGTGTGGCTTTACATTAGACGTAGGATGATCTAGTGGTAAGTGGTATAGCACCCGTTTAGGTGCACTGGAGACATGTTGCATGGCCCCAGATCCAGCTTTGCCACCTGTTATTGTCTGAGTTGACTTTGGACAAGTTATTTCACCTCTGTTCTTTTCTTTTTTCTTTTTTTTTTTTCTGAGACAGTGTCTTGTTCTGCTCATTCTGTTGCCCAGGCTGGAGTGCAGTGGCATGATCTCAGCTCACTGCAATCTCTACCTCCCAGGTTTAAGTGATTCTCCTGCTTCAGCTTCCTGAGTAGCTAGGATTACAGGCATGCACCACCACACCCAGCTAATTTTTGTATTTTTAGTAGAGACGGGATTTCACTATTTTGGCCAGCCTGGCCTGAAATTCCTGACTTCCAGTGATCTGCCTGCCTCCAAGTGATCTGCCTGCCTCAGTCTCCCAAAGTACTGGGATTACAGGTGTGAGTCACCGCGCCCAGCCTATTTCACCTCTCTGAACCTCAGTTTCCTCAACTATAAATGGGGATTATAATAACACTTTTTTCTAGGGATATGGAGCTTAGAGGAGAATAATGGTGGTAAAATGCTTAGTGCAGTGCCTGACACATCGTAATTGCTCTTAAGTAAAATAATAACAGTAGTAGTAATAATAACAATAATACGCTAATAATAATGGCAAATTATTCTTCCTGCTGTGCCACTCTAGGCAGAGTGATATTAGCAAAGAGAATGCAAGATCAATGGTGGGTCAGGGGCACAAGTGTGTTACAAGCAAAGAGAACAGCAGGTACTGAGGCCATTGCACATGACATGTTCTCCATACGAACTGCTGTTCCTCACCTCTTAAACTGGCTACTCCCATTCAAAAGCCATGTCTCCCAGGAAGTCTTCCCTGATCTTCTTGGCTGAAACAGACACACTTTCTCTGAGGGTGTATCATAGGAAGTACTTTCCTACTCTGGTCTTGTCAATGCGTTCGAGGCCTCTCTCATTAGCCTGGAAACTCCGAGAGCAGAGGTGCCCTCTGTCCCTCTTATTTATTGTTACACCCTGAGCATTAAAAAAAAACGGGGTAAGTAGTGAGAAGAGACTGGAGTGGCAGGCCTTGGCCATGCCGGGAGGGACCCTTTAGCCTCCAGCTTCCCGATGAATTTCCCCGAGTTGGTTTGCTTTTTCTTTGTAACTGAGAACAGCCCAGGGAAAGGCATGGACATGGGGGACCTGCAGATATGAGACTGGTTGCTTAGCATCTCTGTGGCCCCTCACTACTGCAGCCCACACTACATGCTGTTCTGGGCCTCATTAAAACCTGTTCTCCACTAGCCTCGGTGTTTAATATTTATCGATCATCCACAGCATGCAAGCTGGTCAATAAGTGTTTTCAGAAGCCTCACTCCACGCCATCTTGATCAGCCCCTGCCGCTATTTTCCATCATGCCAGCTCTTGAAATCTTGTAGATGTGCCTTGAATTTTTTTTTAAGTGCTTTTCTAACAAAAGTCCCGACTGCAGAGATGCAGAAGCTGAAGTTCCATTTCATTTGCCTCCTGAACCTTGAAAGCACTGGTTTTTATACTGCTGCCTCTGTCCCTCTTAGTCCTCAGTCCCCACACCTCTCAGGATAGCTGAAGAGATGAGCCTGTGTTTGGCTCTGAGTTCCAGCTCCCTGGCAGCTATATCTGTGTTAATAGCATCTCCGTTAGCGTAATCCATTTGACTCCCCCAGCTGTTTACTTTCCTGGGGACCTGCTTGAGCTAGTCTGTTCCCGAACTTCCTTAATGAAGACATGACAGTGGGTGGCTGGAGACGGGAAGTTGCAGGAGAAGCAAGAAAGGGAGAGAGAGTCCCCTGGGTTATATCCCTGTTACTCAACATTGTTGAATTAGATCTCAACATTCCATCATGTGATGTTTGGATGCTGGGAGGGGAGTTAAATATAGAATTCCTCCTTTTGGCATTTCAGAAGGTTTATATAATGTCCTGTTCCTTTTGACAGTGGGGAGAAAGTGAATAGGATGGCTTGGAAGATGGGTCTGTGTCCGGAGCTCCGTTTAAGGTAAAGTCTACTCAGCAGCCTGACCCATCTGCCTACTCAGGGGATATTCAGTGAATCATGTTTGCAAAGGCGCAGATGCCCTTTTGAGCCCAAGGATCTGCTCAGCTCGAAAATTCTATTAATTCTAAGATTCTACAAGTAGCCTTCACAAGAGTGGGTGCTGAAAATAGATCAGCCATGTGGTATGCCCTGAATTTGCCTGGGTTACTGATTTGATTTTCCCCTCAGTGTTTCCCTGAACTTGGCCTGGAAATTCAGCTTGCTTTACCATTTGAACCCTGCCCTGGAGTCCCAGGGACCAGTGTCCCAGGTCTGTCTCCATCATTTCCCAGCCATGTAACCTTGAATGAGTGTCTTGGCTTTTCTGAGTCTCATTATCTTTAGCATACCTCTCTCTCCTCCTTCCTTTCCTGTCTTAGTAAATGACCTCATTTTCCATTTAGCTGTTCAAACTACAAACCTACAAGTCACCTTTGATTTCTCTCTCCCTCTTACCTGCTATGTAGAAGCCATCAGCAAGTGCTTCTAGCTCTGCCTTTAGCACAGATCCGTGAAACATGCTTCTACCTTTACTGCAACTCCTTATGAAATCTGCATTCAGTGACAGCAGCATCTTCTAAACTGGTCTCTGCTTCCAACCTTGACATCCTACGATCAATGCATGACCTCACTGGTTGAGTGATTAAGAACAATGACAAAAACCCATATCTTGAATCGCATGCATCCTTATTAAAATCTTCCTCCAGCCTTCTATTTTACCTAGAATTAAAATCAATTTCTTGCTGTGGCCTAGAAGGAGTGCCATAATCTCCTGCTTATATCTCAGACCAAATCCTGCTGTCTTTTCCCTTGGTCCTTTTTCTTTATCTTCCTGGAACTTTCCTCACACTCACCTTTGCACTTTGCTTGGGAATTTCTTCCCCTGGACCTTTCTGTGGTTGTCGTCGTCTCACCATTCAAGTTTCATCTCAAACATTGCTGCCCGTCACAGGCTGTTCATGATCATCCAAGTTCAAGTAGCCTCCACTCCAGCCACTATCCCATTACTCAGCTTCATTTTCTCCTATAGCCTAGCTCTATCTAAATATTATTTGGTTAGTGTGTGTGTGTGTGTGTGTTTAATCAGACTCCTCCCGTTAAAGCGTGTGTCCTTTGAAAGCAGGCAGATTGGTCATTTCTGTATCTTAAGGGAGTCATCACCAGCCTGGGCAACCCAGAGAGACTTTGTCTCTACTAAAAACTAAAAAAAACTTCACCAGGTGTCATGGCTTACACCTGTAGTCCCAGCTACTTGGGATGCTGAGGTGGGAGGATCACTTGAGCCCAGAAATTTGAGGCTGCAGTGAGCTCTGATCGTACCACTGCATTCCAGTCTGGGCAACGGAGTCAGACCCTGTTTCAAAAAAAGTCATGCACATAGTAGGTGCTTTAAGAAAGGTGATGCACATAGTAGGTGCTTAATAAATATCTGTTAAACAAATGGATAAAGATTGGTTATGGGGATGAAATAAGAGAGTGCCATACATGATCGTGTATACAGACACAGTCATGCACATATGTGCGTTGAAACTGCCATGGTAAGAAATGCTATTGTAAATAGCTGGGAGCCAGACTTCCCATGACTCTCCAGTTGCATCAGGCCTCCCTTGACTATATTATGCTCCTGAGAAACTTTTTCTGCCTTTTGTTGAATTAAAATACTTTAACTTCTCAGCTATCTCATGGATCTTTGCTTCTGTTTTGCATCTGTTTCTTAGCAGCCTAGCTTGGCACATGGTGCTTTTTAGAGACATTTAGCATGTAAAGATATTTATAAAGGAGGGATTCTCTTCTATTTTTGCCCAGTCATCTGTTGGAGAGAGGGGGAGCAGCAAGCAGGCACACATGATTCATGCTCTTGCCTGGAGGCTGCTGCCCACCTCTAGCTTGAAAGAGTGGGGTGGCAAGAGCCCTCTGCATTCCAAGGCTGGTTCCTGTGAATGGAGCATCTACAGTGGTGGTTTGGCCAATCCCAACATTCTGTAATGGCCTCCTCTTTATGGTTCATATTTCCTAGATAGGTTAATATTATAGTTCCTTCCATCAGAATGTCCTTAAGTGTGGAGCTGCAAAGTTGAGGGGCACAGTTCATAAAACCATTTCTGACATCACTTCCAAGATTGAGGGCTGCCAAGACCACCTTTATCTTTGATAATTCACTAGAAACTCACAAAACTCACTGAAAGCTGTTACACCCACAGCTATGGCTTGTTATAGCTGAAAGATACAGACTAAAATCAGCCAAAAGAGGGACACATAGGCAGAGTCATGAAAGGTCCAAATGTGAGCTGCCAGTGGTCCTCTTCCTATGGAATCATGGACAGTGCCGCCACCTCAGCAACAATGGATGAAAATAAGCATGGAACTTTGCCAGCCAGGGAAGCTCACTGAGCCTTGGCATGCAGAGTCTTTTTTGGGGTCTGCTTTTGAGTTCTCACATGGCTGACCTCGGCTTCCAGGTCCTCTGGAAGTTGAGCTCATGCTATGTGATTCTAAGCCCCCATTCTAAATCACACTGTTAGACTCTCTGGTGTACCCAAGTCCCCCACAAGCAAGAAAACACTCCTATCTAGGCATGACATTCCCAAGGCTTAGTAAGACACCAAGGGCAAAGACCAGACTTCTTTTTGGGCAAGGTTTAATTCTTTACTATGTAAGAGCTCAACTTGATACTCTTTGCATGGATGACTTATGTAGATAGCAATGGTGCTGGCCCTCTTCTTGCTTCTAGTACCTGAATTCATCCATCAGTTCCACAAATATTTATTGATTGTGAGCTAGGTGCCAGGCTCTGTGCTCATTGCTAGGGATACAGTGGTGAAGGACATAGTTCATGCTATAAAAAGGCTGGGGAGACAAACAGGCAATTATTCTTATACATAATTATACTATCATGATGCTAGAAATGATACTAAAGGCTCTTGCTGCACAAGAGTGGCTGGCACAGTTGCTGGTGAAGACCTCCCAGGGTGGTAGTAGTTAGGCTGAGATTGGAAAGATGATTAGAAGTTGGCCAACCAGGGTGGAGTATGGGGGTAGGGAGGTAGTGTTTAGGTGGATGAATATCACATGTGGAGGTTGAGTGATGAGAAAGTTCTTTAGGATGGTAAGGAGCACCACATTTTCTTGGACACCAGAGCTCACAGGTGATTCTTCTTGAACATACAACCAATAAACACCCAAAGACTTTCTCATCTTGTATTAAGGCAGGTGGATTTTTTTTTTTTTTAAAGACTGAATCTCGCTCTGTTGCCAGGCTGGAGTGCAGTGGCGCGATCTCCGCTCACTGCAATCTCTGCCTCCCAGGTTCAAGCCATTCTGCCAAGGCAGGTGGATTTTGAAATCAAGAAAATGGGGTTCATGAGAGAAATTCTTGGCACCTGTTGCTGTCAGGAAGGCTTTTAGACTAAAAAGAGTGGAGCTAATGAAAGCAGTTGGATGGGGCAAGAGTATGAATATTGGCTTTCAGTGGCTTAGGGCAGCTCCAACTCCCCCAGAAATGACTCTTTGTTTACGGTGGGCTCAGGACTTCAGAGTGTGACCCAGAAGGTCCTCAGACCTGGTAAAAAGCATAGACTGGTGCTGTAGGCCAAAATACAAGGTTTATAAAAGCAGAAGGATTTCTGAGACATTTTGGACATGTGAGCAGGTGACTCATAGACATTCTAGAAACCATATTTCAAAGACAGTATTTTTGGCAGAATCAGATGGTTGCTTGGTGGTCCTTTCAGGGAGTTCCAGAAACAATATAAAGAAAATTAATAGAAACTAACAAATGGTAGGGAAAAAAGTTGGTGATACTTGCCAAAGGGTTACTATCTTTAATTCACAAAGATGACTTACAAATTAAGAAAAAGACAAAACACCCTAAAAGAAAATGGAAGTGGAAAATTAACATGTGATTAGAGAATAAAAATTCAATGGCTAATAAATGCCCAAGAAAATATTAAGCCCTGCCAATACCACAAAATATTTGAAATAAGATAGTGAAACTGACTGAACACTGGCTTTTGCCTATAATCCCGTGCTTTGGGAGGCAGTGGCAGGAGAATTGCTTGAGGCCAGGAGTTTGAGACCAGTCTGGGCAATATAGCGAGACCCCCCCTGTCTAGAAAAAATAATTTTAAAAAATGAGCCGGGCATGCTGGTGCATGCCTGTAGTCTGTTGCTTGGAAGCCTGAGGCAGGATCACTTGAGCCTAGGAATTTGAGGCTGCAGTGAGCTCTGATTGTGCCACGGAATTCCAGCCTGGGCAACAGAGCGAGATCCTATCTCTGGTTAAAAAAAAAAAAAAAAAAAAGAAAACAAAATCCATCAACTAGCACAAAAATGTTGTTGATGAGACTTTGCATTCTTATAATTGAGAAAAGCAAAATGAAAATTCAGTAAGCAAAACAGTGCAGTTGGAAGGAGCGCTAAGCCTCCCTACTTCATTTTGGTGAAGGCAGGGAGTCAGGAAGGAGTCTGGGGCTCCTCCTGTCTGTGTCCTCATTTTGTCTCCCCTCCCCACTGGTCCCCAGTTTTCCTGCAGGTGTGAGTGTGTCAGACCTCCTTCTGTTCTGAGTGGGAGAGAACTTGCTGTACTCTACGGAGCTGAGTTTGGGGAAAGACTGGCCCTTAAGCATCCTCCCACCCAGCCTTTACCCCCAGCTCTCTCTCCTTGTAGGACGCCTGATTTTCTTGGCAGAGGAGGAAGCTACCCTCCCTCTCCTTTCCCAGGGCTCTGTGGTAGGCAAGGCAGCCTCTTCCTCTGGGTCATCCAGCCTCCTGTAGGCCTGGGGCTTAGCAAAACAGGCAGGGAGAGGGAGACTCGGGACAGTCTTTTTTTTTTTTTTTAACTCTCACCGTGAACAGTGTGAGGATGATGCCTTAGCTCCGTTGCTTTGCTCTCAGCCTTCAGACTTGCTGGAGGAGAATCTCTGCTGAACCCTGTCATGTCTTAGATTTGTGTAATTGAGGGAGGCCTCCCGGGCAATTTAAGTAGGGATTTACTTATTCCTTGGGAGTGCTGAGCTCGTAGTGGAGAAATGGTCTACTCAGTAGTGTATTTACTCGACTTATCCTAACAAGAGCCTTTCCACTTGGGGTTGCTCTGTCCAGCATCCCTTGGGACTTCCAGGGAAAGCCAAATATTCTTTGCTGCCCCTGCTTCTTTGACAATAAATGTAAAAAGTTTGAAAAAGTCCCATACTGGGGTTGTGTCCCCAGGGTCAAAGACCTCGAATCTCTCGTAAGAAGTAGAAGGCATCGAGAGGTCAAGTTCTGACTCCATAGTCTCAGGACACTGGGGGACTTGATTGCTGCCGTGTGCAATTGATGGTTTTGTAAGACAGATGTATTTAAAATCCTTTCATGGCATCTTGTAGCCTTTGGAATAAAATTCAACATCCTCACCACGGCCTGTGAAGAGACCCTGCATGATTTGGGCACTATGTGCTTTTTTGGGGCTTTGTTTGCTATCATTTTCCTCCTTGTTCTTTCCAACCCCCGGGGTCTGTACTCATGTTTCCCTGTGCCTGGAAGGCTCTTCCCACTATTCTGCACTGGTTGATGACGACGACTTCAAAACTCGGCTTAAGGGTCATTTCTTTTGAGAGGGCTTCCTGACAGTCCTGCTAACCTTTTCCATAAGAGCCCTCATGTCATTAGCTGTACCATACCTTTAACTTGTATGTGTTCATTTTCATGGTTTTGTCTCTTCCATGAAATGGGTGCTCCGTGGGCGTGGGGCCTCTGCTCTCTCGTACAACACCTGACACATGGGCCAACTTAAAAATATGAATGAATGAATGAATGGATAGCTCTCTAGGAATCAATTATGACTGTATCTTTCCCTGCCATCTCTCAGCTCTGTGTCACCTGGACCACCTGGAGAAACCTCTTGAATCCCATAATTTCAGTGCCCTTGTCTGTATCTGAGGCTATGGAAAAGCTCTCCACCCAAGCTCCAAGGAATCCTGCCCTTTTCCGCTCGTATCAGATAAGCAAAGAGTTTTCAAGGCTAAGTTGCCAGTTATGTTGGCTTCCTCTGTTTGCTCTTGGGAGGATAGGATTTTGATTACAAGCGTAACAGCCTCCAATTATTGAGCATCTACTGCACACAGGGCAGGTACTTTGCCTACATGATCCCTGATCTTCATAGTATCCCTACATGGTAGGTTTTATTATCCCCATGTTGCAAGTAAGCAAACAAAGGATTTCAGAGGTCAGTTTGCACCCTGGGCCACCTGACCCCAAGACTGGTGCTCTTTTTCCCCTATACATTGTGGTCTAGGTTTTGGAACACACACCGGCAAGCACACGGCCCTTCTCAAACTGTGACAATATGGTGCACTGAAAGACCTTGCTTTTTTAACAATCTAAGCTGATGGGCTGAGTTGTGAGGGTTATAAACTTGCAATTTCGTTTCATCTGGGGACTATTCTGGGTTTCTTCTGTCTGGAAAGAAGGTGGGCACAAAGGCTCTGTGAGGGATCATTACACCAGGGCAGAAACAGCTCACCTCTTGAGTGCTCATGTGCCATACACTGTGCCAAGTGATTTATACATATAGCTTTATGTAACCCACAGAGCAGCTCTATTTGTATTATTATTTTGAACACTATTCTGCAAATGAGGAAACTGAGGCACTCAGTAAGAAAGGGCAAACAGTGGAGGCTGGATGCAAACCCAAGTAGTCTGACTACATAGTTTGAAAGCTCAGCCACCAGGTACCTACCAACCAGCTAAATAGATCCTCACCATTCAAAGTGTGGTCCATGCACCAGCAGCTTTGACATCTTCTGAGAGCCTGAATGCAGAATCTCAGGTCCCTGCCAGACTGACTGAGTTAGAATCTGCCTCTTAACAAGATCCCTCACTGATTCGTGTGCATGTTAACGTTTGAGAAGCACTGCCCCAGAAATTCTACAAATATAAAGTAAGTGCCATTTTCCTGAAGTCAAAAGCGGGAGATTTAGGGCATCAGTGTTCTTAGAAACAACGTGCAACTTCAGTATCTTGCAGACTATGGCGTCGACGAGGAGCTGCTCCTTTGCTTGAAGGAATTAGTGATGACAAATTAATTTAGTATTTTCAACAAAAATAAAAGCAAGTTGAGCTTGCATAGTTGATCCAAGGCTTTAAAAAAAAGAGGCCGCTTCAGCCTGCAGGATGTTGTTGACAGAGTATTACATCTAAGCAAGCAGGGAGCCCTGAGCCAGGGTTGCTGAAGTGGCCCTGTTGAAGGTGAAGTTTTGGCAAACAGAATCTAGGGATTGAAAAAGTAACTCCTTCATTAAATCTGCCTGGAATTTACACATCTGCAAATGTGAGAGGATAAAAAGGACTTTTGATCCAAGAGAGATTGGCCCCATCTCCCTGTGCTGGGAAAATCTTTGATTTCCTTCTTTGATGTGAAGCATTGCCACTGCTGGCTATATATTTGCTCGTAGTCACTGGACAATTTATTCAGCTCTAGTTCTTTATTAGGTCCTCATGGCTGCTTTCTTAGACACAGGAATCCTTAAAAACAAGGAGAATTTTATATTTTTTAAATCTTTTCCAGCCTATAAATGCCCCAGGGACCTGGAGATGTACATGTGGACTTTATCAACGATGTGTGTCATTCTGTTTGAGTCAAAATAGTGAATGGTTGCATGGATGATAATTGATAATGTATATTCCAGAGTCATCTCATTTTGGGGGAAGGAATATGCTGATCGTGCGTCAATTTCCCTCAGGTTGGCTCTCCAGCAGGGGGCCCGAGAAAGTCCTGCACCCTTTTCATATTTCTTTGCTACTTCCTCTCATCTTGCCAAGTTACATTTAGCAGGATATTCATCTAATTCCTTTTTAAAAATTTTAATGCTCCCCATTTTTTGGGGGGAGACAAAAAGAGCCTTTTAGGAAATAAGCATCAGGAACTAACTAATCAAAGCAGAAACTTTCTGGGAGGAATCTGACAGCCGCATGTCTCTAATGACCTTCAAAAAGATCACATGCTCCAGGCAATTACAGGATTTGGGAGAAAATAGCTCATTTTGAATAGCCGAACCTGCTGCAATGTTCATAACTTTGCAGCCGTGCCCCTACCTCCCCGCCTTTGTAACTTCCTTACCCAGGAGTCTCCTGAAAGATTTCACTTGGGTTAAAACTCCTCCAGCTTTAACAAACTGCAAAGGGGACAGCTGATGCTAAAAAAGGGGATCTTGTGCACAGTGCCAGGTTTCTCCTGTAGCCAGAGTTTTTTTGGCTCTGGCTACAGAAGGTGCATAATGCATTCTGACTCATGGCCAAATATTATCAGGGGACTTTGCTCCTCAAGCTCTTGAATATGGGTGCAGCTGGAAAAATAGGTTCAATAGGTCAATATAGGTCAAAAAATAGGTCAAAATATGTCAATAGGTTACCAGTTTCACAGCTGGTATTGCCCAGAAGGGCACTGAATAAAATTCAGTGGGATCCATGCTGCTTGGTGCTTAAAGTTGATCTGACGTGAAGCCTTTGTGAAAAGAGTATTCAGGAACCCAGAAGCAATCTTTTCCTTTATTTTAATTAGACCATGCTTCTCTCTTGTTTGCAGGGCTTTATGAGATTTTATGCAGACTTTTAATGTTTTTGCCTGTCAGTATTTCCATTATTTGAAATCTTTCATATTAAGTAAAATTAGCCAAGGCCAGTGCTATATCAAAGTATCAAAAGTTTTAGCATTTGCTCACCCTCGTTTCCCAGGGAGAACAGATTTCTTACATGATTGCCTGTATGCTTTGCTATGAGTCATAGTTTAGAGAAACCCCCCACGTTCCTGTGCAATGAAAGAAGCAGCATAATGATCCCAACTCAGGCAGAATGGCCTGGAAACGCACGATATGTGGCTGCACCCAGTCGTTGCCTTTGCTTTGCTTGTGTTGGAGATCTCTTGCATTGGTATTGTGAAAATAGATGATGAGCTTGTGCCTTTGTGACCTTGTTTCTTGAGACCTGTCTGATTTCCATGGTCACAAGAACACAGAGAAAGATGCGTGGGCCCTCGGGGGCTCTGCCTGACACTGTTGTGAGTGATTCCAGAGGAGAAAGCTATGGGGTAATCTTTGGATGTCATTCTGAAAAGCCCCAACTTCTTCCCCATAACAGCTTCTAAGCTTAAGGACCAAGAGTTATCCTCTAAAAAGGTGTCTGCAAACAAGGTAGGTGACTTTCCCCCAGTGTGTCCAGGGGTGTGAGCCAATACATGGGGCAAAATGATTAGGGCACCTCCTGGGTCTTGGAAGTGGTTTCCTTCTTGTAGCTCAATGTAACTCTGCCTGTGGTCGATGTCACTCAGAGTCAGGGGTAGGAGTGTGTGTGAGACAGCATAGTAGAGATGCCAATCTTTGTGGTTGCCCCACCCTTCTTGCTGTGGATTGCTGCTTTGACCAAGAATGTTGGACTGATTATATACAGTCCTCAGTCTGACATTTGACCTCTGTGGCTGGGTTTGAAAGGATAAGCTTGAATGTGGGCTTTTGAATTAGAAATAGAATAGGATTTTTCAGTTAGCATTGTAGATACAGGGGCTGAAAAGATACCATGATGAGCTGAAGCTGGGGAGGATCAGGGGACACCTGTGGGAGGAGGACTATGTGGGGAAGACTAGAGGGGAGTGGAAATAGGGTACCATGGGGTGGGGGAGTAGGGAGAGAATATGAAAGCTTCTGGTGGCAATCTGTATGTGTCCTTACAATAAACAGTTTCTCTTGAACTAACAGGAGTGGGTCTCTTTCCTTGACCATGCGGAAGACCTAATAGAAGAAAGGAGACAAAGAGATCACAGGTGTCTTCCAGAGAGAAGATCTGTTTTCCTGTGTGTTTTAATGTGGAATCTCTTTCTGGTCTGCTTACCCACGCTTTGTCCCCTGCATCCACCCCCCTTGTATATTTTTTCCTTAGTGGAAAAAAAAAAAAAGTAGAGATCATTTTAATACAGAGGTAAAATTCCAAGGCCTCCCCAGAAAACTGTTTAGTAAATGAGGAAGCTAAGAAAAAGGGCCACTGGCTTTAAAGCCCAGTAGGGTTAAATAGGAGGAGGAGAACCGAGAAAGTTATAAAATGATTAATTGGTCAAGTTGGGGTGGGAACCTTAGGTTATATCAAGCTCTTTTAACCTTGGCACTATGGACATTTTGAGCAGGAGAATTCTTTGCTGTGGGAGGGGCTTTTTTGTGCATTGTAAGACATATGGCAACATCCCTGGACTCTGTCCACTAAATGCCAGTAGCAGTCCATAGTTGTGACAACAACAAATGTCTCCAGCCATAGTCAAACATTCCCTGGTGGTAAAAATCTCCCCCAGTTGAATGTAAATTTGTTCAGCCATTGTGGAAAGCAGTGTGATCACTCCTAAAAGAACTTAAAACAGAATTACCAATCAACCCAGCATCTCATTATGGAATATATACCCAAAGTAATATAAATAATTATATAAAGACATATGCATACATATGTTCATTGAAGCATTATTCACAATAGCAAATACATGGAATCCACCTATATGCCCATCAATGGTAGACTGGATACAGAAAATCTGGTGTATATACAGCATGGAATACTACACAGCCATAAAAAGAATGAACTCAAGTACTTTGCAGCGACATGGATAGAGCCAGAGGCCATTATCCTTAGCAAACTAACACAGGAACAGAAAACCAAATACTACCTGTTCTCACTTATAAGTGGGAGCTAAACAGTGAGAACACAGGGACACAGGGAGGGGAACAACAGAAAAATAGTTCTAATTGAGGGCGGAGGGTGGGAGGAGGGAGAAGATAAAAAACTACCTGTCGGGTACTATGCATATTACCTGGGTGACAAAATAATCTGTACACCAAATCCTTGTGACATAGTTTACCTATAACCTGCACATGTACCCCTGAAACCTAAAATGAAAAAATAATCTTTCCCAGTTGAGAACTACGGGGTTGGACAAAAAGCCGCCTTCCTTCCTTTCTTGAATGAGGCTTTTGTTTGTTTGAATCTACTGATTACGAAGTGCTGTGGAGGCTACAGGGATGACTAAGGCACAGTCTCTTACCTGTATGAATTAACAGGTTCCTGGAAAATATTAAGCCTGAAAACAACTGATCAAATAAAGCTGAAAAATACCTTCTTCTTGGTGTTGAGGAACAGCAAAGATATCCACCTGTGTCATGGGTAAAGCTCATTCAAATTCAAAGTGTAATGAGGATCTAACCTGAGGTTCCCACCCACCTTGATCAATTATTTTATAACTTTCTCCATCTTCCTCTTCCTACTGAACTCTACTGGGTTTTAAAGCCATTGGGCCTTTTTTTTCTTAGCTTTGTAATTCAAAGGATAATGGTAGATGCTGTAATAAATAAGCCCTCAAGTATCAGTGGTATAACATAGTAGAAGTTTGCTTCCTGCTTATGTAATCATGTTCCTGGTTGGTCAACAGCTTTCCTATGGCCATGCAGTGATTCACGGACCCAGATTTCTGCCATATTGTGGCTCTTCCAATCCCACTAGATCTCCCTGTCTTTTCTTTCTGATCAGCAGGAAAAAAAGGAGAAAATATGCCCCTTTCTTAAGAGTCCTGGCCTTAATGAGACTTTATGCTGATCTTCCATTAGAAAGGACAATTGAACCACTGACAATTTCCGATCAAGTAGAATAAATCAATATTGAATGGCTTATCTTGGCTCAAATTCTGTGACAGTCTCTGGTTATGAAAATTTACCATCAGGATCCTGTTCACGTAGGACACTTTCTTCAGTAGCAGGGAGAGTTTTGCAGAATTCTCTTTCTGCACAGTTTAAGGTGGAGCTGGGAAAAGAACCCAAGTTTTTAGATACAGCAGTCTGTTTGCTACTTGCATCTTTTCTTCTACTCCATACCAGGACTGGAAGACATAGATTGTGCCTAATTTCTGTATCCTAAGTACCTACCAGAGGATTGGGCATGTAAAATATTTTCAGAAGGGATGAATGGATGAGAAATATTGTTCACAGGCTTAGAAGTGTACACTCAAGGAAGATTTTACTTGTTAACCTGAAAATTGCAACACAGGTGCTTGTAGAGCTGTACCCACAGCAATACATTGATGTCGCAAGTATCAGGGCAGGAGAAACTACAGTTGCTGCATGGGGTGGGGTGGGGATGATGGTAGTTTCCTTTATTAGCCAGAGATATAAGTGACAGAAGTCTAAATGAGAACCTCAAGCCAAATAGGGACATTTGTTTGATCAGGTAACTAAAAAGTTCAGGGTATCTGGCTTCTAGCAGGGCTGAATACAGATATATAACAATGTCATCAGGAACCTCTTCCTGTACCTGGGCTCCACTTTCCTCTGTCAGACTCAGTCTTTGGCAGA
This sequence comes from Rhinopithecus bieti, assembly GCF_001698545.2. NCBI lineage: Eukaryota > Metazoa > Chordata > Mammalia > Primates > Cercopithecidae > Rhinopithecus > Rhinopithecus bieti. The sequence goes on along the minus strand of NW_016809864.1, from coordinate 419,860 downwards.
TTCTCCTTAGCCACAACAGATGTTTATCCTTCAGTTTGGCCACCTCAGAAGGAAGAGAGGCTCCAGAGAATGCCCCAAGATTATCACTGGCTGGTCCAGTGCCATGTGCTCATCTCTGCACGCATCGCCATGGACTCCCTCTCATTGTTCAGGTCACTTGTGCAGCATTAGCACAAGGGGTGCCCAGTCCACAGGGATAAAGAGGCAAGCAGGGATAATTCTTCAGTAAAAAACTAGAATGGATGCTGGATGAGGAAAGATATTCTGTGTCCACTATATTTCCATTCTCCTTATGGAGTGGACCTGTGCATTTTTTATCTTAATACTCATTTACATTCTTCTGGTAATTGTATATAATCTCTGTTAAGCCCTCTTCCCCAGCTGTAGCCTGTGAGCTTTTTGTAGAGATTACTCCTGGTGCAGAGGTATAGCATATGGTTCAGTCCTGGACCACTGGGGTCATTATATGCTCCTGGTCCCTGTGAACAGTTTGGGGATGGTTATCTGGTCCAGGAAGACCCAGTGAGGTGAAATGAGACTTTAGCTCAAACTTGAGTAAGAGAGATTGTTTTAAAAATTAACTTTTTATTATGATGATTTTCCAAAATGCATGAAAATAGAGGTAACTCTAATCATAAGCAGACATAACTCTCCTATACTCACCATCCAGCTTCAGCATTTATCAACTCAAGGACAATCTTACTTCATTTTATAACCACCCACAGTAGATTATTTTGGAGCAAATTCCCAACATCCTATCATTTCATGTCTATACTTTTCAGTATGTTTCTCTAAAGATAAGAGCTCTTGGGGGAAAAGACTTAGTATTTTCTATTAAAAGTGAATCTGAAAAGATGTAGGGAATAAAATCACTGCTACCATCTTGCTTCCACTTGGAGCCAACAATTGGAGCCAACAACTGGAGCCAACTGTGTGGCAGCAGAACAGCAAGAAGGAGGAACACGAAATCCAGATGACAGATTTTGGGTCCTGAATTCACCTGTGCATGGAGTAAGCTTAACTACTTTTTTTTTTCAGTCACGTGAACTGGAATATTCCCTGTAGCTATGTTGTTGATGCCCCGCTCATATCCTCTTGGCCCACCCTGTGGGTCACCTGAAGCTTAGATGGACAGTTCCCAACACAGTGATGGCTTCTCACCTCAAGCACAGGCATCTCTCTGCCTAAGAACGTTCTCTGGCCATAAGATTGTGCTTGGCTCCTGCAATGGCAAACCTGAAGTGGCAGGGGATAAATAAATGCCCCCCAGAACTGTCTTTAACAATGAGGGATATAAGTTGGCATACCCTGGCTTCTTTGCTGCTCAGGGAGACAGTAGTGAGTACTGAGGTGTGTCCTACACTGTTACTGGAGGGCCCCGGTGGGCTTGAATCCCCACTGTCCCCAACAGGAACCTTCCCATGAATTTCCCTGCCGCTGGCTTCTTTTCCTTTCCTGTCTTATTTTTCTACTTCCTCACCATACTTCTGTGATGACCTCCCAACTAAACCGTGTCCCCCCAGTTTCTTGCTTTAGGGTCTGCTCTAAAGTAAAACCTAACTGAAGTCATTCCCCTTTCCTTCGTTTTGTGTAAGCTTCCATGGTTCTATTTCTTTAAAAAAATTTTTATTTTAAGTTACGGGATACATGTACAGAATGTGCAGGTTTGTTACCTAGGTAAACATTTGCTATGGTAGTTTGCTGCACCTGTCAACCCATCATCTAGGTATTAAGCCCCACATGCATTAGCTGTTTATCTTGATGTTCTCCCTTTCCCACCCCCAACAGGCCCTGGTGTGTGTTGTTCCCCTCCCTGTGTCCGTGGGTTCTCATTGTTCAGCTCTCACTTATGAGTGAGAACATGTGGTTTTTGGTTTTCTGTTACTATGTTGGTTTGCTGAGGATGATGGCTTCCAGCTTCATCCATGTCCCTGCAAAGGACATGATCTCTTTCCTTTTTATGGCTGCATAGTATTCCATAATGTATGTGTACCACATTTTCTTTATCCAGTCTATCATTGATGGGCATTTGGGTTGATTCCATGTCTTTGTTATTGTGGATAGTGCTGCAATAAACATACATGTGCATGTATCTTTATGACAGAATGGTTTATATTCCTTTAAGCATATACCCTGTAATGGGATTGCTGGGTCAAATGGTATTTCTCGTTCTAGATCCTACAGGAATCACTACACTGTCTTCCACATGGTTGAACTAATTTACATTCCCATCAACAGTGTAAAAGTGTTCATGGTTCTATTTCTGGTAATTCTTTTTTTTTTTTTTTAAGTCCTGAGTAATTATGCTCCATATTTCCATCCCCAGTATTTGCTTGAGAAATGAAATAATGAATACTTCTGGGAAATGGCGACCCACGCCACCATACCCCATTCACACAAAATGTTTTCAGCCTGAGAATCCAGTTACAGAAGCCAAGTTGGGTATCAGGAATATCTGATTTGCACTAAATTTCACCTGCAGGATTATAAAATTCAGGTGCTGTTGCCTTGGGCACAACTGCTCCGCTCCGATAAGTAGAGTGGGTGCCCCAGCAGCCTGACCTGTTGGTTCAGATAATGATTTATGGGGGGGTGCAGGCCCCAGGGTGTGCACATGGAAGGATGCTCTGCTTATCCCCCTCCAGGTAGGTTTCTGGCATCTAAGACAAGGGAGAAGTGGGGACAACAAGGAGAGCTGCTGTCTCTTCCTGTTCAAGCATCTCTCCGACTACCTACAAATGAAAACATACAAGCACTATGTCGATAGTAAAGCAAGTAACTTTAAAGAAGGCCCCCAGAAACACTTCACTAATTGGAGACCAGTTCTCCAGCATTTTGAAACCATAAGGAAATTACAAAGTAAGCTGGAAAAAAAAAAAAAAAAACTTAGATCACGCAAAAGAGTGGTAAACAAAGTCCATGCACTCTACTCAAAGGAGAGCCCTCTTAAGACTCTCTCTCCGGGCTAGTTTACTTTTACTTTATACACAATTGCTACAGAATGTTGAAAGCAGCACATTTTAAGCAGGGAAGGAACACACACAGCAAGGACTGCAAACCCCCCAAAATTAAATGAACCCAGACAATAATTTTAAACAAGTGAAAGAGGCCAGTCGATGGATCAATGCCATGGGGGAGCGTGGGTGTAGTGTTGATAGTTCTTCCATGTTTTCAGGAAGAAACTGAAAATTGGAATTTTAAGTGAAATAGCCTTAGTTTTACATAGAAAATATCTAAACAAAAAATTTTAAACAGCATGCACACCTGGCACATCGGGGGCGTGACTTTGCCCCATTAAATGAAGCATAAATTCTCTATTTTGCCAGTGTTCCTACTTGGCTCATGTAGGACACTTTAATTTGTGATTCTTTAGTTATTAGATCACTAGACTTTTGAGCACAGGCTTTGGGCTTTGTTTGCCTTCTTGGGAAATACTGTCAGAGAAATCAATGGGTTCATAACCTTTTGCAGAAGTCATTCTTATTTTGGTTGAGTGGGCAGTGTTCTTAGCTACCCAAAACAAACTAGCTATTCACATCCTGGGATCGATGGGACTGGTGCCTGGGGGTTTCTGGGGACACAGAGGATACATCTTCCTCCTCCCTCTCTTGTGTTTACACAATCTGCTTTCAAAGGTTACGATTCCTCTGTGGGTGACTGGCCTACAGCATCTGCCTTGTTTGCTTGATTTGGTTCATCTCATCCAAGCTGGCACCTTCGAGTCTGGGGTCTTTTTGGCTTTGCCCACACGTAATCTCTTGGGTGGATCAAAACCTCTTCAACTCTCTCTGTCTCCAAGCAGGTTCCCCTGTGGGGCTTTTCTAAGAGTGTTTAGCATTGGCATTGCTGCAGAGCACAGTCCCATTGTGTGGTTTTATGAAGGATTTGTTTTATTTTTTAATTTATTTTTTATTTTTGTATCTTTAGAGGTAGAGTCTTGCTCTGTTGCCCAGGCTGGAGTGCAGTGGCATGATCATAGCTCACTGCAGCATCGAACTCTGGCTCAGACAATTTTTCCTGATTCAGCCTTCAGAGTAGCTGGGACTACAGGCACACACCACTATGCCCGGCTAATTAAATCTTTTTTTTCTTTCTTCCTATTTTTTTTTTTAAACGAGGGTTTATGTTATCCAGGTTGGTCTTGAACTCTTTGCCCCAGCCTTCTGAGTAGCTGGGATTACATGCGTGAGCCACTATGCCCAACTAAGGTTAAAAATCTGTTTTTTTTTTTTGAGATGGAGTCTTGCTCTGTCACCCAGGCTGGAGTGCAGTGGCACAATCTCGTCTCACTGTAGGCTCCACCTCCCAGGTTCACGCCATTCTCCTGCCTCAGCCTCCCCAGCAGCTGGGACAACAGGCGCATGCCGCCACGCCTGACTAATTTTTTTGTATTTTTAGTAGAGATGGGGTTTCACCGTATTAGCCAGGATGGTCTTGATCTCCTGACCTTGTGATATGCCCGCCTCTGCCTCCCAAAGTGCTGGGATTACAGGCGTGAGCCACCGTGCAGGGCTAAGGCTAAAAATCTTAAGATACCCTTCAAGACTCTACTCCTCAAGGTCATGAAATAGTCTTTTACATAAAAAGCTAATTTACCATAAAAGTGTATAGCTAGGTATAAAACATATATTTAAATCATTAATTAATAACTCCAAGAAATGCAAGAAACAAAACATTGAGTTTTCTGTTTTATTTTGCTTATCAAATAAGAAAACTGTAAGAGAAGAATAACATACAGAAAACAGTTAACTCTACCTATACTGCCAATGGGTATATATTAGTACAAGCTTTCCAAAAATAATACGGCAATATATACTCAAAACCTTTTATTGTGCGGAGCTTTTGACCTAGGAATCTATGTCTACATTTAATGAAGTTAATTCAAGGAAAATAATTATGAGTGGACCCCTAAAATTATGCAAAGGGGTTTCATCAGTGTTAGTAGCAATAGAGGCCAACTGGGAACAACTTAAATGTCAAGAAACTACTGAATGATCAAATGTATTATGGTACACCATTGTACAATGAAGTATTATACAACCATTATAGATCATGTTGTAGAAGAATTTTTAATGAATCTGGAAAGGAGTCACTATATTTTTGTTTTTTTTTTTGTTTGTTTGTTTTTTTTTTTTTTGAGACGGAGTCTCGCTCTCTCACCCAGACTGGAGTGCAGTGGCCGGATCTCAGCTCACTGCAAGCTCCGCCTCCCGGGTTTACGCCATTCTCCTGCCTCAGCCTCCAGAGTAGCTGGGACCACAGGCGCCCGCCACCTCACCCGGCTAGTTTTTTGTATTTTAGTAGAGACGGGGTTTCACCATGTTAGCCAGGATGGTCTCGATCTCCTGACCTCGTGATCCGCCCGTCTCGGCCTCCCAAAGTGCTGGGATTACAGGCTTGAGCCACCGCGCCCGGCCGTCACTATATTTTTGTGACCTTTCTTTATTATGAAAAATTTCCCCCAAAATAAAAAAACCCATAAATTGGAAAAAAAAAATAGTCTTTTAAATTTGTTAAAAAGTAATGCTGAGTGTATATTATTTTCATCTGGTCCCAAGAGTGTTATATGGTAATTGTTTTAGAAATACAGAATAAAATTAAAATTATCAGTAACGCTGTCACACATATAAATAATGGCATTTTCCCCTTTATTTCCTTCTATGTATATATATGTGTGTGTGCATTGATGTGCATGTGTATGTATGTGTATGTATAGAAGTACATAAGATATAAATATATTCACACATATTTGTAATTGCACACAATTTATACATGCAGTAGTATATAAACTGCATGTTTCACTTGCTATCAAAATCTCTGGAAGCATAATTTTTATTTATTCCGATTATTTAATACACAGTGATGCAACTGTGATCCCAAAATGTGCTAAGTTAAAGCTTTCAACTGCAGTTGAGAAGAGGGCAGGAACGGTATAGAGGGACAGTGGCGAGTCAGGAATGACGGGCAGGTGGCCATGACCAGGGCAACCTCCTTCCCAGGGCCAGGGATAGGGGAATGGCCTGAGGAGCAGGACCCAAGGCTAGCCCAGGGCCGGGGAAGGGGCAGAGACCTCCCCTTGGCCTAGGTCAGGAGCTCAGAAGTACCACATGGATGAGAGGGCAGCAGCCTGGGAAGGGCCAGAGGCAGGGAGGCCATTTCCTGAGGGGCTGGGGGCAGGGAGGTGCCCTGCAGGAGAAGCCAGGAGGGGCCTCCTATCACTAGGGTGGGGGCCATGCTGGAGTATGCTGCAGCAAGAAAGACCTGAGGCAGGTGCAGGGTCTGATAGCCCAGCTGGCTGGGCTGGGGGGCGCTTCCAGACAACCTGGCCCTGGGAGCAGTCCTGACTCTGCAGGGGATGCCCAGCGAGGGGCCGCAGAGCCCTCAGGACCTCTCTTCTCTCCTTGGAAAGGAGCTGGGGAACTCATAGTGCAAATCTGTGGACCACTCAGTTATGGAGAGAGGCTGTGCCTGAAGGTGGACACTGGGGTGTGCCCCCTCCCCCACCTCAGCCTCCACTGCTGTCCTCAGTACAGCTGCTTCTGGTAAGAGTGCAGGCCAAGGACGCCACACCTCCATGTGGGCTGACATGGTCCACTTCTAAAACTTGAGCTCTCCTAAGTACATCATGGGCCGAAGGACAGACAGGCTGCGGGCCCCGATATCCTGGCAGCTGTGCTGGATGCCTGCTATGAGTAGGGCACGAACTTCTGAATGGACCCTTTGTTCTGGATGGAGCCCAAGACACCCTGCACGATCTTTACCTTAACTTCCTCGCTGCAGTATCGTTTCTGGCTGCTGCTGCTCTTCTCCATGGCATCCAGCAAGCTCATGCCCCGGTACTTCTTGAGCTGTACCCCACCTGAGAAGTACTCACTAGGGGCCTCCATGGTGGCAGCCATCAGGGAGCCCATCATCACTGGAGGCTCCAAGGGCCAGGGCCTTGACCACATGCCCCACGGTCTGGATGCCACATCGGCTATGATGGACACACCAAAGTGCTGGGCATACTCAGCCACCTTATACACAGCAGTGTCCTGGGGCTGACTGCAGGCCATCACTTCCTGGGTGATGCAGATGGAGCCACAGCCCATGCCCACGTGCAGTCGCTCCACACCAGCATCAATCAGATTCTTGGCCTGGGCTGCTGTCACCACATTCCTCCCAATCATCTGGAGGTGGGGGTACTTCTGTTTGATGTAATGCACCATGGTGATTTGATACACCGAGTTCCCTTGGGGGGTGTCCAAGACTATGACGNTCCATGGTGGCAGCCATCAGGGAGCCCATCATCACTGGAGGCTCCAAGGGCCAGGGCCTTGACCACATGCCCCACGGTCTGGATGCCACATCGGCTATGATGGACACACCAAAGTGCTGGGCATACTCAGCCACCTTATACACAGCAGTGTCCTGGGGCTGACTGCAGGCCATCACTTCCTGGGTGATGCAGATGGAGCCACAGCCCATGCCCACGTGCAGTCGCTCCACACCAGCATCAATCAGATTCTTGGCCTGGGCTGCTGTCACCACATTCCTCCCAATCATCTGGAGGTGGGGGTACTTCTGTTTGATGTAATGCACCATGGTGATTTGATACACCGAGTTCCCTTGGGAGGAGTCCAAGACTATGACGTTGACGCCTACCCAGGTGAGCAGGACCAGGCAGTATTTGTCATCCTCATGGGTGCTCACAGCTGCCCAGTGCAGCAGCTGCTTGTGGGAATCCTTGGAGATCAGAGGGTAGTCTCGGTTCTTCAGGTTGGTGTGGGCGATGATGGCCACTAGTTCATGGCAATCATTGACTATAGGCAGCTTCCCTTTCTTGCTACGCTGAAGGATCTCATTTGCCTCTTTCAATGTCACACCTGCTGGAGCCACCATCGGCTTGATCCTTGGCTTTATCACCTCACTGAGGAGGGTGGTGTGGTCCTCCTCAGCAAGAAAGTCGATGTCTTGGGAGGTGACAATGCCCACCAACTTGCTGCCCATGGTGCCCATCTCAGTGATGGGAATGCCAGAGAAGCTATGCCGGATCTTGGCCTCCAGCTCATCACCCACAGTGTGCGAGGGGCTCAGCACCGCGGGGTCCGTGATGAAGCCCTGTTCAAACTTCTTGACCTTGTGTACCTCGTTGGCCTGGAACCCTGGGATACAACTGTGGTGAATGAAACCAGTACCTCCCATCACAGCCATTGCTATGGCCCTGTCGGCCTCTGTCTCAGTGACCATGGGGGGAGATCAACGGTGTCTTCAGCGTGATCTTCTGGGTCAGGGCTGAGGTCAGGTCTACCTCATCAGCTATGAAGTCTATGAACCCTGGGAGAATCAGGAAGTCGTTGTGGGTGAGGCCATAGGTGCTGATGAAGAACTGCTGCGTGGTGAGCCGGTCCTCAGGCACGTAGCTGGTGCCACAGCTGGTCAGGTAGTCCGCCATGCTGCTGTGAGACCCTGCGACTCGACATAAACCCCCGCGCGGCCGCCTGCCGCTGCCGCCTTCGCTGCTGCTGCTGACGCTGTGGGCCAGGGGACTGTAATCATATTTTTAATGCCCATGTAAGGTCAAATCATAATGATGCTTATTTAACCACTTAGTTTTGGGTGCCTTGGTCACTTTCATGGAAACTTTTACTAATATAAATAACACTGTGATAAACATCTCTGTGCATAAACCTTTATATTTACTGTTATTTTCTCAGCAGAGATTCCTTTTAGAAATGGAATTGAACCAATCCCTTGAAAGCCTCCAAACTGTCTCATTTCAATCAGTTCTTTTAAGAGCTGAAGAAAGAGTATTCTTAGCTCCACTAAATTGGTCAAGCTGATACACTAGTTTTTTCTTGATTTTTTTTTTTCTCTGAAGGAATTAGGTTAAGAAAAGTTAGTTTAACACATACATCCCTGAATAGCAGAAACTTAATCCACTACAGATGTACTTCTTACTCATCTGAAGTCGAACGCGGATGTTTGCATTCAGAGGGTGGCCCTCTGACAAGGGACGATTCAGGGGCTCACCTCCTTTCATCTTTTGGCTCTGCCACCTTCAACATGTGGCTTCTAAGGCAACTGAGTTCATCTGCATGGAACCGTAAAAGGAGTGGAGCCTGGGAGGTTTTTTATGGACTAAATATTCCCAGGAAGAAAAGGGAGTAGGATTTATGATCACTTATCCAGATCCTGCTACACAATTTCTCCTTATCTCATACTTGTAGTCCGTCAGCAAATCCTGTTGCTTTTATCTTCGAAATATCCCTTGACTCACCCACCTTTCTCCCTTTCCCATGCACTCCCCCAGTCCTGGCTGGTGCCATCACTCCCCTGGATCACTGCAATAGCTTCCTCACTGATATTTCTCTTCCACTTTGCCCTTGCTTCTCCATATTCTGTTAATAAATCTTTATTAAAACAAACAGTCCCATGACATTCCCCAGGTAAAAACCATGTAATAACGTCCATTAGAATTTGTTAAAAAATCCAAACTATTTACCAATCCAAACTATGAGGTCCTGTGTGATCTAGCCTTGTCTATTTTCCAATGTCATCCATTACTACGTTCCCCTAACTTGTTAAATGCTATTCCAGATGGTCTCCATTCACCTTTTCAAATTTGCCAAGCTCTTTTTTACCCTGTAACCTCTGAGTGTGCCACTCCCTTTGCCCAAAACTTTCTTTTTGTTCTTCACTTGACAGATTTCAGTTTTTATTTAAAATTGTTTTATTTAAAAGTTATTTTATTTTTTGTGGCTACATAGTAGGTGTATATATGGCGTACATGAGGTATTTTAATACAGGCATGTAATGTGAAATAATGACATCATGGAGAATGAGGTCTCCATCCCCTTGAGCATTTATCCTTTGTATTACAAACAATCCAATTATATATTTTGTTATTTAAAATGTACACTTAATTCATTATTGACTATAGTCACCCTGTTGTGCTATTAAATAGTAGGTCTTATTCATTCTTCCTTTTTTTTTTGTAGTCTGTTTATTTCTTGTTCTTTGGATTTCAGCCTACCTTTATGGTGTGAACCCACTTGGTTGTAATGCATTGCCTTTTGATATATTTTTCTATTTGATCTCATATTTTGTGGGGGCACTTTTGCATGTATGTTTGCGAGGAAAGTTGGTCTAGAGTTTTATTATAATGGCTTGCTCCAGTTTTGGAATCAGGGTAATACTATCATCCTAACATGAGTTGGGAAGTATTCCCTCCTGAACACTAGTTTCTGAAATAATTTGTGTAGGACTCTTTTTTTTTTTTTTTTTTTTTTTTTCTTAAATGTTTGATAGAGTGCAGCAAAGAAGACATCTGGGCCTGAAGTTTACTTTGTGGGAGGGTTTTAAACTATGGGTTCATTTTCTTTAATTGATATAGGGTTGTTGAAGGTTTCTTTTTTTCTTTTTTTGAAAAAGCTTTGGTAATTTGTATCTTTCCAGGAATTTGTCCATTTCATCTGGGTTGTCAAATTTATAGGCATAAAGGTTTTTTGATCCTTTTAATATCTGAAAGGTCTGTAGTAATGTACCAGACTTTATTTCTGATAGTCTCTTTTTCTTCTTGATCAGTCTACCTAGATTTATCATTTTATTTTACTTTTAAAAGACAATCAGCTTTGGGTTTCATTAGTTTTCTGTTATTTCTTAATTAGCTTCTCAACCTGAATGTCTCCTCTGAAAGGATGTTTCCCGACAGTTCTACTTCAGGTGGCTTCCCCTTTCTCTTGCCTTCTCCTTTGATTGTTTTCTACCTCAGGTCTATGTGTAATTATTTTTATTATGTGTTATGTGCTTTTTTGCTTCTATGTTACTTGCAGATATTGGAGAATAGTAATAAGTCTGCCCAACATGGTAATGTGCCTGGTGCATTTCCAAGAACATATATGGTGGTTTTCAAGTATGCTAGCAGAGCAGTATCTATAGTGGTTAGGAGACTAGGGTCTAGAGTTGGCTCATCTCAGCTTGAATCCTTGCTACACCATACACTAAATGTGACCCTGAACATGTGTGACCGTGAACACAAATTCTGATCCCTTCTAAGATGAGGGCTGTGCAGCATGGCAGCTGTGATCAGGAGGCCTGGGATTTTAGTTCTGGCTCTGTTACCTGTCAGCTGTTTGATTCTTGAGGCAATTACTTCTCTGAGACCCAGTGATATGGTTCGGCTGTGTCCCCACTCAAATCTCATCTTGAATTGTAACTCCCACAACTCCCCCATGTTGTGGGAGGGACCCAGTGGGAGGTAATTGAATCATGGGGGTGGGTCTTTCTTATGCTGTTCTCACAATAGTGAATAAGTCTCATGAGATCCAATGGTTTCAAAAAGAGGAATTCCCCTGTGCAAACTCTCCCTCTTTGCCTGCTGCCATCCATGTAAGATGTGACTTGCTCCTCCTTGCTTTCCACCATGATTGTGAGGCCTTCCCAGCCATGTGGAACTGTAAGTCCATTCAACCTCTTCTTCTTCCCAGTTTCAGTTATATCTTTATCAGCAGCATGCAAAGGGACTAATACACCCAATTTTCTCTTCTTTAAAATGATCTGATGCAAGGAGTATGTAATCATGGGATTACTGGGAGGAATTGGATAAGACAGACATGAGTAGGATCTAGCCTAGGGTTGGCCTGTTGCATATGAGGCATTCCCTCAAACTCTCCTTTCCCAGAACTTCAGCTCTCCTCACCAGAGGGTAAGCATCACTGTAGCAGACACTTTGCATGTTTTGTGCACCTCTGTACCCCCACTGCCTTGATCAGTGTGGTCAGACAGGCACTGAAAAATGCCTGTGAAATGGATTCTTTTTGTTGCTTATTAAATCTGCAACCATGAGTTCAGTGTCCTGAAGCTCAGCAGGGCAACAGTGGCTTCCACAATCTGGCCCTTGCTTGTCTCAGGTGACCTGCTCCTTTTCCTTTCAGGAATCTTCTAAACTGCTGGGATTCCCAGGAGGAGGCCAGGACCTTTAGGGATCTTGCAAACCCCAGCAGAATATCAGTTTCCTTCACAGAAGTGTGTCTACCTTCCTTCAACCCTGGTTTGCAAATTCCAGACATGACACTGTGCTATTTGCTAACTTGGCCTGGCAAGAGCACAGGTGTTTATTCAAAGGCTGCAGGACTCCATGATAGAGAGTAGCAACAGAGCCCACAGGATTCTGTAAGTACTCCTCATGCAACTACCTGCAGTGGATTTAAAGTCAGCTCAGGGCAGTTTCAATACCAGAGTTGGAGGAAAGAGGCTGTGTGTACATTGTCCTCTGCAGATTGCTGCTGTTGTTTATGCCTTGTGGTTTCCTTTGGTGGAGACAAATCCACCCTGCTTTTCCCATCCATCTTCCTACACAAATATATCTTGTTATCTAGTGCTGAAACAGGGCATGGAAACAGGGACCGGCTCTAGTGCTGAGATCTTCTTCTTAGCTCTTCGAAATACAGAAAGAACTTCCCTGTGTATGATTAGGACTGAACTACACGTGCTTGGTTCAACATTCCTTCAGTCAATAGGAAATCCAGTCATCATCCCTAGCCCTCCATTCCATTCTTTGTCTCACTTCTTGGTATCCCTTAGGGGTAAAGATTTCTGAATTCAAAGCCAGCTGAGCTGGGTTCAAATTTCCACATGTCCATTTATGAGATGAACATCATGTCTTCTATCTGATTCATTTGTCTTAGTTTCTGCCTCTGCAAATGGAGATAACGGCAATGTCTACTCTGGCATGTTCTCGGGAGGCTGAAATAACACCCCAGCCTTGCTGCTCATTGCACAACCTAGCTTTCCTACCTTGCTTTTCTCCCTTCATGAAGCCCCCCCATGTCCTGCTCTACCTGTTGCCTTTCTGTTCATAAGAGTATTTTGAATTCCTGCCTTATTCTCCTTCTCTAGAAGTGAAGGAGCTGACTTCCCGAAAGTCCATGGAATGCCATTTTACTTCGTTAGAAAAAAAATCACATTTCCTCATGTGCCTTCTCATCTATCCATTCAACAGACGTCATCGGAGCACCTTCTGGGGGTCAGACCACTTCCAGCTAGTACGGATTCAGAGACAAACTAGTGGCCGGGCGCAGTGGCTCAAGCCTGTGATCCCAGCACTTTGGGAGGCTGAGACGGGCGGATCACTTGGTCAGGAGATCGAGACCATCCTGGCTAACATGGTGAAACCCCATCTCCACTAAAAAATACAAAAAACTAGCAGGGCGAGGTGGCGGGCGCCTGTAGTCCCAGCTACTCGGGAGGCTGAGGCAGGAGAATGGCGTAAACCCGGGAGGCGGAGCTTGCAGTGAGCTGAGATCCGGCCACTGCACTCCAGCCTGGGCGACAAAGTGAGACTCCGTCTTAAAAAAAAAAAAAAAGACAAACTAGTCATGCTCCCTGTCTTCAAGGGACTTAGAATCATCCCCAGAGGAGGATGCTGTGAACAACCTCAAGTGTGATGCTGTGGCCAGCTTGGTTGTACTAGGGTGGTGGGATTTGAGAGCTTTTCTTATTTTAT
>NW_016809864.1:365866-403007 GCF_001698545.2 Rhinopithecus bieti | reverse complement strand
AAAAAAAAAAAAATCCCCAAACAAAAAAAAACACCTCTTTCATGAATTTCTTTTCTAAGAATGGTCATCATAGTGGATATTTCAGATAGGGGAGTATGCATGCCTCATTTTATCCAAGTTTCTCACAGTGCTTGGGAGTAAGTCTTTTTTCACACACAGTTCCATACATGAATGGTGGCTGTGCAAAAAACTTCTTTTAACATGGCTGGCTATACTGTACATATGTCTGTACACATGTATGCATGTGTGTGCATATGCATATGTGCATAAGCATAGTCTGTACACATGTATGCATGTGTGTGCATATGCATATGTGCATAAGCATACATACCTTTGCATCTATATATATATATATATATGCATATATTTTATTTTGCTTTATTTAGAATTATTATTTTTGGAGATAGAGTCTTGCTTTGTCACCTAGGCTGGAGTGCAGTGGCACGATCTTAGCTCCCTGCAACCTCTGCCTCCTGGGTTTAAGCCAGTCTCCTGCCTCAGCCTCCTGAGTAGCTGGGATTACACGTGCGCGCCACCAAGCCCAGCTAATTTTCCTGTTTTCAGCAGAGATGGGGTTTCACCATGTTGGCCAGGCTGATCTCAAACTCCTAACCGCAGGAGATCTGCCCACCTCAGCTCAGCCTCCTAAAGTGCTGGAATTACAGGTATGAGCCACCATGCCCAGCCTTATTTAGAATTTCATAGGGAATTCTTATGTTATTAAAACTAAGGCTTATAAGGGCTGCCAAATGGCCTGCCATATGGCTGGTCTCAAATGCATTTAAACACCCCCTCCCCCATTGATTTTTTTTTTACATGGTTTTCTTATATTGGAAGGTTAGTATCTCTGTTAAACATTGGGCCAGCTGATTCTACCGCCCAGGAGACCCAGGCAACACCTCAAAAGTCCACAGCTCTCTTGACCCTGATGTGACTGTTCTATTTCCTAGCTCATTTTTCTGTATCTGCAGAAAGACACAGTGCAAACTGTTAACTTTGGAGGTTTTTGTCAGCTTCATTAAAGGGCAAGGATTTTCCTCTCTGGGGGACTGGCTTCGTGTTTCAATGGTCGTGGTCAGCATTGCTGGGTGAGGATCCTTAGGCTTTTTGTCAGGGGTTCAGGGCCTTCTGGCTTCTCCAGGCTTCTTTCTCTAGAGAAGACTCGGGATGAACTCTGAATTCTTCTAGACCACAGCTACCAACTCGGCTCCAGACCCAGAGTGGCACTGCTTTAATCTTGGCAAAGAAGACTACAGACTTTTTTGTGTAACTAATTAAAAGTTTGCTCCAGGCTTCTTTCATTTTATGCCTCTGCTGTGCTCTTATAACGTTTAGCACCTCCCCTGTTGTCATATCATTTATCATATTGTGGAGTTTCAGATATTTCATTTTGGTTTTCCTGTCAATCTTCCTCCTAGACTCTGCACTCACAAGGGATGTAGAAACCTGACCTGTTTCTCCTCATACCCCTGCCGTCGCCGTCGACTGCAGCCCCTGCACACGGTGGGGTCTACAATGTTGATGGGAGCCAAGGGATTCTTTTAGTGATTTTTAAGGCTGGATACTTATTTATTTTTAGGTATGTTTTGCACTTTTTCTCTAGGGAATCAGGACTCAGTATGGAAACTTGGCATTGTCATGTGGGCATGCTGGAGAATCCAATAATTGGAAAAAATAAAAATGCACATGGAGAACACCATTCCTTCCTATAGCCGGGTAAAATTGTGCTCATACAAGCTTCCCACTTGCAAGAGTGCTTTTAATCTAATCAGATGGAAAGCCAGAGGCAGAGGGGAATGAATGTAACTTACATATTGACTATTTTTTTTTTTTTTTTTTTTTTTTTGAGACGGAGTCTGGCTGTGTCGCCCAGGCTGGAGTGCAGTGGCCGGATCTCAGCTCACTGCAAGCTCCACCTCCTGGGTTTACGCCATTCTCCTGCCTCAGCCTCCGGAGTAGCTGGGACTACAGGCACCCGCCACCTCGCCCGGCTAGTTTTTTGTATTTTTTAGTAGAGACGGGGTTTCACCATGTTAGCCAGGATGGTCTTGATCTCCTGACCTCCTGATCTGCCACCTCGGCCTCCCAAAGTGGTGGGACATATTGATTATTAAGTCATTTATTCTAGTAGTATTTGTTGGGCTCTTATGATACTCCTTCCTCAAAGTGGCCCTCCTCTAGGGCATGGTACCACCATCCTCCCAGACGCCCAGGCTAGACTTCCTGCTACTGCCATCTTCCTCACACCCCTCACCTTGTGACTACACCTCCTACATAGTATTCATATCCTTCCACTTTTCTCTTTTCTCTACTGGCCCAAGTCCCTCTAATCTCTTACCTGGACAGGTTCAATAACAGATGAACAGATAACAGAATGAATACATCGAACAGTTTCTTCAAACTGGTTTGTGTTAAGAGAAATAGCATTTATATTTTTATTTAGTCCTAGAGAAAAAATAATAACCGTTTGCATCTGCCTACTCTCATTTTCACAGTCCCTTCACAAATATTGTATCTTTGGCTATGGTCATGTGTAGGTTCTGTATTTTAAGAAGAACATTGATAAACTAGGCTTGTTAAACGGAACATGACTAAGGGAGGTACAGGCGCTGGAAGTGGTTCCTGAATAACGTCAACGAAAGGATAAATGTTTGCATTTCTGAGAGTGGAGAGAAATAGGGAAGTGAGAGGGGTGAGTAGATAGTTATACTCAATTATTTGAAGGGCTTCCATCTTGAACACAGAGCAGATACATTCCATGGTGCTCTAGAATCTAAGGGAAGAAGTAGAGGCCGTAGAGACAGAATCTGCCTCCAAAAAGTATGTGGAAGAGCTATGAGCTGGCAAATTAAGTCTACAGTTCTGTCATTAGAGGTAGTCAGCAGAGTAAACATGTTGGGGGCGGGGATTCTGGCATACATATGGACTCTCTTGTTTTGTAGATTCTGTGTGGTTATTAGGACTTCTGGCGATATTCTCATCTATAGATGGGTATTGCTTCAGCTGCCTAAACCCGTATCTCCCTGTACCCTCAAAACATTCAAGAGCCATGGCCATAAAACATCAAGAAGATGAAATATTTTGAGGATTAGTGATACCGTTGATGGTTAGAGTTATATGTGGCTGTGATTCTTCTTGTATCTATTCTGGTCTCATTTAAGATGTCTGTCTTTGGACAAGTTTACATTTTCCCATCTTCACTTTCTTTGTCCTTAAAAAAAAGTTGTAGTTTGCTCTGCAAAATGTCTGCAAATTGCTTCCCAACTTGTGCGAGGAGAGCCCTTCCCCCATCCCCAAGTGTGTTGTTTGTTTCAGTGATGGTGATTCAGAGGCTGTGATATATCAGCTTACCTGGTTTGGGTGTCACCTTTCTCACAACTAGATGTATGTCTTTGGACAAGTTTACATTTTCCCACCTTCACTTTCTTTGTTTAAAAAAGAAGTTGCTGTTGCTGCTGATAGTATCTACTCCACATAGTTGAGAGGGAGTCTCCTATTAGAGAAAATAAAAGAAATTGCTCTATTAGCATCTTCCCAGCTAGTCTTTGAGCTTCTTGATGTCAAGGATCATTCATTCTTTTCTTCCCAGTGCCTACCATAGGGGATGGCACAGAGTAGACAATAGATGCTTGTTAAATGATGCAGCAACTGAGGCATCCACTCCATGTCTGTGAGTGGGGTACATCTCTCAGATTAAGAGTGCCCCAGTGCAAGAGTGATCTAGAACAGTGGAGGAAGGGAGGATAAATGTAGTCTTTGATTCTCAAGATTCTGGAGAAACCTAAGTTTGAATCCTAGCTCTACCTCTTGCTAGCTCTGTGGTCTTAGACAAGTTGCTTAACCTCTGTGAGCCCATGTTAGTCTTGTGTTGCTATAAAGAAACACCCAAGGAAGCCTGTCATGGTGGCGCATGCCTGTAATCCCAGCTACTTGGGGGGCTGATGCACAAGAATTGCTTGAACCCAGGAGGTGGAGGTTGCAGTGAGCAGAGATCATACCACTGCACTCCCGCCTGGGCAATGGAGTGAGACTCTGTCTCAAGAAGAAGAAGAGGGGTGAAGAAAAAGGAAATACCCGGGCCAGGCGCCTGTAATACCAAGCAGCTTTGGGAGCCGAGATGGGTGGATTCACGAGCAGGAGAATCGAGACCGATCCTGGCTAACACACGTGAAAACCCCGTCTTTGCTAAAAAATACAAAAAAAAAAAAAAAAAAAAAAAAACTAGCTGGGGAGAGGTCGTGCGCGGCACCTGTAGTCCCAGCTACTCAGCCGAGCTGAGGCAGGAGCAAAGGTGTGAACCCAGCGAGCAGAGCTTGCAGTGAGCTGAGATCGCCCGGCCACTGCACTCCAGCCTGGGCAACAGAGTGAGACTCCGTCTCAAAAAAAAAAAAAAAAAAAAAAAAAGAAATACCCAAAGGTAGGTAATTTGTAAAGAAGAGAGATTTAATTGGCTTATGGTTCTGCAGGCTATACAGGAAGCATGGTGTTGGCTTCAGCTTGGCTTGTGGTGAGGCCTCAGGAGGCTTTCAATCATGGTGGAAGGTGAAGGGGAGCAGCATATCACATGGCGAGAGACAGAGCAAGGGAGAAGGGGATCAGTGCCACACTCTTTTAAACAACCAAATCTCATGTGAACTAAGAGTGAGAGCTCACTCATTACCAAGGGGATGGTGCTAGGCCATTCATGAGGACTCTGCCTCCATGATCTAATCACCTCCCACCGGGCCCCACCTCCGACACTGGAGGTCCCATTTCAACATGAGATTTGGAGGGAACAAACATCCAAACCATATCAGAACCTTTGTGTCCTCATTGAAATAATTGGTGAAAATATCACCAATGTCTAGGAGTTCCTGAGATGATTAGGTGAGCTGATTCTGTAAAATATACTGCTCACAATCTACAAACATACTCATTGCTCCATAAATACTAACTGCTATTACTGTCATCTTTAGGATTTCCACCATGTTGTCAGCTTTTCCTGTCACCCTTACCTCCACAAAAGTGGCTTGATGTTCTACAAATTGAGACTAACCTAAACTTTGAATAGATTATCCCAAACCTGCCAAAATATCCTTCAAATTATAGCCGTAACCGTTCCCTCCTAGAGTGGGGCTATCTCTCCAATGGAAGACCTGAAGGTTGTGTGAGGGATGCTTTTTCTCGTCTCCCTCTACTTTTAGCCTGAGATCTATAACAATTTCCAAGGGGGGGATGGTAAAGTAGACTGACAGCCCAAGTCTTCCTTGCAGGGAGATTAGGCTCTTGTCCCAGGTTTATAACTGGTATCCCAAATAATGGATTGAGAGGTGTTGGCCAGAGGGGAGAAGAACTGGCAACATCACTGCCGTAAATGACCCCTGGGATTCTGGCCAAAAACGGGGAGCAATCTTTCTTGAAGCCCCGACATCTGCTGTTGCTCAGAAAGCTTCCTGGCAGTTTGAGCCAACTTATTAGACTGTTCTCTTACAGTGCTCAGAGGTTTTAATCCTTTGGGACAAGAGATAGCTCTGAGTTACTTAACTTTGCAAAGCATTGGCCAGCACGTCTGTCATGGATTAACTCAAGTGGTTAGGGAGCCTGGCTGACTGCCACCATCTGGGCCATTCAAGTCAGTTTTCTCCACAAATATTTATTTACACTTACTGGGTGCTAATCATCCTGGTGGGAGAACTAATTTGTTATAAAGTGAATCCAGCAGGGAGGGACTATGCCTTCAAATAACATAAAGCTGCACAGATGGAATGAACAGTATGGACAAACAACCATTTTAAAAGATGTGAACTGAAAAGCATCTTACAAGAGTTACAAAGATCATCACTGTAATCATGGCTATCATTTATTGAATCATCAGGATGTGCCAGTTGCTTTCCACATGCCATCTCATTTCACTGGGAGGTGAGTGGGCTTTTTACTCCCATTTTACAGACGAGGAAATGGAGGTGCAGATAGAAGTAACTTGACCAACATTAGTCGTTGAAGTGCATCTCCCCATTTCCATCACCAGCTCTGTGATCCAACACTCGACATCTCTTGCCAGGACAACCAAACGTCTTCGAATTACTCTCCTTCCCACAAGCATCTTTGCTTTTTGCTCAAACTCCATCCTCTCTACCAAAGCCAGTGGGATCTTTCAAAATGCAAACTCAATCATGTTGTTTCCCTGCTGAAAACGGTTTCATGGCTTCCCATTGCTATGGGGATAGGAATAAAATTTTCCTCTGTGGCCTTCAAAGCACTTCATGACTGACCTCTTCTACCTCTGGAGCCCCAGTTGTCACCTGCTCTTTGCAAAAGTGATATTAACCTTCTTGCAGTTTCCCTCATGTCCCCCTTCACCTGTCTGACATGGGCCCTTTGCACCTGCTGTTCATTCTGCTGATACTTGTTGACTAGTAAATTCTTCTCATGTACTTAAATAGCACTCGCTACAATTTGTGATGTTGCATTTACTTTTGTGATTATTTGACTAACTCCTGCCTCCCTGAACTCCCTCAGTGAAGCTCCATAAGAATGGAGAATTATCCGTCTTCACTGTTGTATCCCCAGCACTCAGTACAGTGCCTCTTGCAACCTCGGGAACTTCATGGAATGAGTAGGTGTTTCAGTACTGGTATTTGAAATAACAAACATTCTGAGTTCAATACCATGTTGAAAAAGAGTTCTTTCTATTTGGGAGTGAGGGAGGGTCCTGAAGGTATCTTCTAGGAAGTAGCATTTGAATCTCTCCTTTGAAGTGAGTTACTTTTATTCTGTTTCTGACTCCAGTAAACAAGCCAGCAAACCAAACCCTTAGAGATGGCAAAACTACGTTAGCAGAGCAGGTGCAGATCTCTTCTGACCTGTCCTACTCTCGGAGGACAGCAGCTCCAGATAGTATCATCCTTGTGAAAAACCAACAACTTCCACATTTTCTTTGAGCCAGGGGAACACTGGTTAGCTGAGGAGGGGGGTGCAAGGGAGGGAGACGGGACAGCATCCTCTTTCCTTTTCTCAGTTACTTATTTTTCCCAGTGCTGAATCTAGGCACTCCAGAGACAGGGCCATGAATTCTGAGCTCTAGTGATTTGCATTTAATTACTAAGAATTTTTTTTTTCTCTTTTAAAATTGTAATGCTGCTTGCAGCATTAAAAGGAGTTCCTTCTGGAATGAAAACACCAAGCTTTTGAGTAAGTATCTTTTATGCTGAACATGGGGAGTCATTCAAAATAGGGAGTTGATTTTCATAATGGTTTTGCAATTACTCATAATGATGTCCTTTGTAAGTCTTGAAGGTCAAGGAAAAAAATCATAGGTCAGATGCACAAGGTATGGGGAATGTTAGAAATTTCTTTGCTTTGATCTAAATTCCTCTAAGATGGGTGGTTTTTTGGAGCATTTTCTAAATTATTTTGAACAACTATTTGGAGAACACAAACTGAAATAACCCAAATCAATACTAGTTTTATTTGTTTATTTTCCTTTTAAAATTTTCCATAGGTTTTTTTTTTTTTTTTTGGTGGTGGGGGGGACAGTTGTATTTGGTTACATGAGTAAGTTCTTTAGTGGTGATTTCTGAGATCTTGGTGCACCCATTACCCTAGCAGTATACATTGAATCTAATTTGTAGTCTTTTATTCCTCACCATCCTTTCCCCCGAGTCTCCAGTGTCCATTGTGTCATTCTTATGCCTTTGCATTCTCATAGCTTAGCTCCCACTTATAAGTGAGAATATACAATGTTTGGTTTTCCATTCCAGAGTTACTTCACTTAGAAAAATAGTCTTCAGTTCCATTCAGGTTGCTGCAGATGCCATTAATTCATTCCTTTTTATGGCTGAGTTTCATTCCATCATGTATGTATGTATGTATATATGCATATTTATGTATGTATGTATATATGCATATTTATGTATGTATGTATATATACACATTTTCTTTAGCCACTCATCAATTAATGGGCATGTGGGCTGGTTCCATATTTTTGCAATTGTGAATTGTGCTGCTATAAACATGTGTGTGCAAATGTCTTTTTGGTAGAATGACTTCTTTTCCTCTGGGTAGATACCCAGTAGTGGGATTGCTGGGTCAAATGGTAGCTCTACTTTTAGGTATTTAAGGAATCCTCACAATGTTTTCCATAGTGGTTGTACTACACCCACCAGCAGTGTAGAAGTGTTCCTTTTCACCACATCCATGCTAACATCTATTTTTTTAATTTTTTGATTATAGCCATTCTTGCAGGAATAAAGTGGTATTGCGTTGTGGTTTTGATTTGCATTTCCCTGATCATTAGTGATGTTGAGCATTCGTTCATATGTTTTTTGGCCATTTGTATGTCTTCTTTTGAGAACTGTCTGTTCATGCCCTTAGCCCACTTTTGTTTGGGCTTGTTAATTTGTTTTCCAATTGTTTTTTTTTTCCCTTGATAATTTGTTTGAGTTCCTTGTAGATTCTAGATATTAGTCCTTTATTGGATGTATGGTTGTGAAGATTTTCTCACACTCTGTGGGTTGTGTGTTTAGTCTGCTGACTGTTCTTTTGACTGTACAGAAGCTCTTTAGCTTCATTAAGTCCTGTCCATTTATCTTTGTTTTTGTTGCATTTGCTTTGGGTTCTTGGTCATGAAATCTTTGCCTAAGCCAATGTCTAGAAGGGATTTTCCCATGTTCTAGAATTTTTACAGTTTTAGGTCTTAGTTTTAAGTCCTTGGTCCATCTTGAGTTGATTTTTGCTTAAGGTGAGAGACGAGGATCCACTTTCATTCTCCTACATGTTAGATGAAGGGTGTTAAGAAAGAAGGTACAGAAGGGTTGGATGCAGTTTAGGGATCTGCTCACATTTATCAGCCATCCCTGTCTCTAACACTGCCCACCTCTGGCTCACCAGGATCTAGGATATACCAATAGCTGCAGATTTAGTTAGGATCCCTTTCCAGTCCCTGGGTTTCAGGAAGGCTTAGGGACCAGGAGGAAGAACAAAAGTGGGCTCTGCCAGCCCCTCTAATGGAACTGGTGATCCAGTCTCGCCGGAGACTCCATTCCTTTCCTGTTGCTTCATAGATTAGATCATGGTAGGATGCAGTTTCCAAGATACCAAAATGATACATGTGGGGTGAAGATTTTGCAGGGAAGAAGCCCAGGTCCTCATTCTCTGTTTTCCAACTTCAAACATCTCTACGATTATTTGTTTAGTGTGTGCTTTAAACCACTTGCATTTTAATTTAACCACATTTATTTTAAAAAAGGAACTTGGCATCAGAGTCAGAAATGGAAAACCAGTATCACTTCCCACAAATAGAAAGTAAGTTGCAAAAATACATACAACGAAGACCAAACAGCTCAGAGACTGCTGCCTAAGGCTCAGAGCCTGAGGCCTGATCTTGCTGTTAAAAAGGGAGATTAGCGAGTGTTTTAGGGTGTTTGGGGCTTTTTCCCTGACGTTTTCAGAAGACTTTTGAAAGGGAGCAACTTTCGCACCATGTGACTTGATGTTATTTAATTCTATCTTCTTGTACCACCTAAAAATTGTCACAGCTAACGCCGTGGTACAGCCTCACACCTGGAAAAGGGATCTGGTCTTTTTCATTAAATTGTTAATTTCGCATTGGTTCTTTGTCTCCTGGGCAGGCTCAGACAATGTGGCTTGAGAGCGATGTAGAGGACAGGTTAGTTTCAAGGAATTAGTGTTTGTAGCAACACTATGTATGGGGGACCGACCAGTAGGGGAAGTACAAAGAGAATGGGGTATGTGGCACAGGTAGGGAGGAGGGCAGGGAAATGAGACCACTAGCAAGAAAAAACTGATAATTAGAACAGTGGAGTAAAATCTACACTTTCACTGTTGTGTCTGGACTTTGCCCCTTGGAAGACATTTGGGAAAGGGAATGTGGGGTTGGAAGTCTATGCTGACTGGCCAAGATAGTACATTGTGTGTGTGTGTGTTTTACCACAGTTTAAAAAAATTAAAAGGGAAAAGAAGAATACTCTTAGTTACCTGAGAAGCAACACACACCATGGTTCTCACACTTTAGTGAACATCAAAACCCCCAAAAGTCCTGTTTAAAGCACAGATTGCTGGTACACCACCAAAGTGTCAGATTCAGTAGGTGTGGGTGAGGCCCAAGAATCTGCATTTGTTACAAGTCTCTGGGTGCTCAGGTGCTGCTGCTGGTTGGCAACTGCTCTAAACCATTTACTTTGCTACCCACAGATCCAGAGAATGTCAGAATGTCACTATCCTCTGAGCCCTGTAGAGGCTGTCAACCTAGGAGGCACATTATAATCAACCAAGGAGTCTAAAAAACCAATATAGAAACAAAAACGTGGATGCCTGGGCCCTAAACCCCCAGTGAATCTGATTTTATTAGTCTGGGGTGGGGCTTGGGCTTATATGTTTTTTAAACTCTGTATGCATTTAGATATATTTTCTTTTTTTTAACTTTTTATTTCAGGGGTACATGTGCAGATTTGTTACATAGGTAAACTTGTGTCATAAGTAGATATATTTTCAAGCTTACAGAAAAGTTGAAAGAATAGTAGAAAGAACTCTTATATTCTCTTTATCCAGATTCACCAGTTGTTTGCATTTTGCCCTATTTCTTTCACACATTGTTTTTTTGTAGAAATATCACTGAAGTGACATTGTATTCTTCTTGGTGCATTGTATCAAGAGATGATGTCAGTTGGTCTTGATATTGGTGATATTAATTTTGACTACATGGTTAAGGTAGTATCTGCAGTCTCGACTTTAAAGTTGCTATTTCCTGTTTGTAGTTAACAAGTAACGTGTAGGGAGTTCTGATGCTTTCTGCTTAGACACTGGACTAGGAAGATGGGAGACCTGGGTTTCACTGTAGTTCCTATATTTGTAGGGAGATACATTGAGACTGTGTAAATATCCTATTCCTTATCATGTTTTTACTCACCAGCTTTAGCATCCATTGATGTTTTCTAACTCCATCATTCCTTCTCTTTACTAGTGTTCTGCTATAAGGAAGAACATTTATTTTTACTTTTATGCTTTATATTAGCATGGGCTCAAGATTCTTTTTTTTTTTTTCTTTTTTTTTTGAAACAGAGTCTCGCTCTGTCGCCCGGGCTGGAGTGCAGTGGCCGGATCTCAGCTCACTGCAAGCTCCGCCTCCTGGGTTTACGCCATTCTCCTGCCTCAGCCTCCCAGTAACTGGGACTACAGGCGCCCGCCACCTCGCCCGGCTAGTTTTTTGTATTTTTTAGTAGAGACGGGGTTTCACTGTGTTAACCAGGATGGTCTCGATCTCCTGACCTCGTGATCCGCCCGTCTCGGCCTCCCAAAGTGCTGGGATTACAGGCTTGAGCCACCGCGCCCGGCCTATTCTTAATTTTTCAATGGGTTATAATCCATTACTGTCATTATTTATATTTATGCTTAAATTGTCTCAGATTTTGTCGGTCAGCACTTCAACCTGGCTCTTGTATTCTTTTGACATGTTCTTGTCTTAGTGATCTCCGCCTGCTATGACAAAATATCATAGACTGGGTGTCTTAACCAACAAAAATTTATTTTTTGTGGTTCTAAAAGCTGGAAGTCTAAGATCAGGGAGCTGGCATGGTTGGGTTTGGGTAAGGGCTCTCTCACTGGTTTGTAGAGCTGTCTTCTCTTTGTGTGCTCATATGGCCTTTTCTCAGTGCATGCTGGTGGAGAGAGAGAAAGAGAAATCTCTCTCTTCCTCTACTTATAGGTTCACCAATCCTATCAAATTGGGGTCCTACTCTTATGACCTCATTTAACCTTAGTTACCTCCTAAAAGCCCTATTGCCAAATATAGTCTATATATATATATATTTTTAAGTGCACATTCCCGTACTTCCTGAAACAATAAGGTGCTCTAGGTTCGTTTTATACTTTGCCTGCTTCAACCCTAGAATCAGCAATCAGTCATTTCTCCAAGGGTCTGGATTCCTCTTTTAAAAAATGCTTTCTGGGCCAGGCACAGTGGCTCATGCCTGTAATTCCAGCACTTTGGGAGGCCAAGGTGGGCAGATCACCAGAGGTAAGGAGTTTGAGACCAGCCTGGCCAATGTGGCGAAACCCTGTCTCTACTAAAAATACAAAAATCAGGCAGGTGTTGTGGTGGATGCCTATACTCCGAGCTACTCAGGAGGCTGAGGCAGGAGAATCGCTTGAACCCAGGAGGTGGAGGTTGCAGTGACCCGAGATTGTGCCATTGCACTCCAGCCTGGGCAACAAGAGCGAGATTCTGTCTCAAAAAAAAAACAAAAACAAAAACACAAAAAAAACTTTCCAGGTGAGAATAATATGCAGCCAGAACTGAGAACTAGAGTTCTAAAAGAATCCTCTCATGTATACCCACATTCTATAGATGAAAAAGCTGATATTAAGAGATAGGGAGTGACCAGCTCAAAGTCATACAGCACGCGAGTGGTGGAACTGAGCCTATAACTCTCACCTTTCCTTAGTGCAGCACTTTTAAAAAATTGCACCCTCCTGAGCCCTCACTGTTTTGTTTGCAAGTGTCTTGTTGATTCAGGGGTATCACCCATTCACTCCATTACAGATTTAGGACATTATAACCAGGGACCCAGTCATCTTCCTTATTGGTGTCTCCCCTATACACATGGCTTGGTGCTGAGCAGAGAGTAACTGCTCCATGAAACCTTGGGGCTTCAGATGATTTTTCTGACAGCGAGGTTCTGATGCTTCCCATTTAGAAACCTGGACTAGGGGGACAGGAGACATGGGTTTCACTGTAGCTCCTAGATTCACTCACCGGGTGATGCATCAGTTCTCCTCTTTGGGTCTCATTTCTCATTGACACAAGGAGAGAAACCACACTACGTGAGCTCTCTGGTGATGTCTGGGGCAGAGTTTCCTAGACAGTCTCTTCTCTGCAGTCTTAGACACCCTAGGCAAAAGGCAAAACTGACACAGTGGCACGTCTCCTTCACGTAATTGGCCAAACTAAGTCACATGATCAAACTCAAAGTCAAGGGATGAGGAACTGTATCCTGCTTTTTAAGTGGCAGACACCACAGTATCCTATGGCAGGGACATGTTTCCAGTAAGGGATGAAGTATTGGGGCAATTGTGCCATCATGCAATCTACTGCAAAAGGCTTCCCCCCCCCCCCCACTTTGTGGCCAGGGTATTCCGTAAAATACCCAGAGACTGTAGTTCTTAAATATAAGGCTGATTAAAGCTGATTGATGCCACCTGACTATATAATACTGTCACTTGAATGAAGGTGCCAATGCTACACTACAAATGTAGGAGAGATGCTGTATATTAACTGTATGTTTTTAGAAGCTATGGAGGCCCAGCCCTCCCACAAGTCAGGGCTGAACCCAGTGGTCCAGTAAGATGGAGAGGCCTGAGGAGAAGCAGGACACACACCTGGGATGTGCCTATGATCATTGAGATCTTCTGACAGAGGCTGCTCCTTTTGGAGTGAGGCAAGATATTAAAGGACAGTTTCCTATGACACCTGCAGGCTGCAAGAGCAATAATACCTACCCCCATCTGTTATTATGATACTCTGACCCTGCCTGCAGTGCTGAGCAACTGTGACTCTGAGCCCCACTTGCTCTTCTTCCCTCTGGGTCTCAGAAAAGTTGGCTGGGTGTGGGGCTCACACCTGTAATCCCAGCACTTTGGGAGGCTGAGGCGGGTGGATCACTTGAGCCAGGAATTTGAGACCAGCTTAGCCAACATGACGAAACCCCATCTCTACTAAAAATACAACAAATTAGCCAGGCATGGTGGTGGGCACCTGTAATTCCAGCTACTTGGGAGGTTGAGGCAGGAGAATCACTTGAACCCAGAAGGCAGAGGCTGCAGTGAGCCAAGATCATGGCATTGCACTCCAGCCTGTTTAAAAAAAAAAAAAAAGCAACTTTTCATGCTGCCTTTTACCTTATCTTTTATTTATAACTTGAGATTTAATGCCTCTGAGGACATGAGATGGAAGGCTTAAGAGAAGGGACTTGAGTTATCGGTTTAGTTTGAATCCCATCTCCATTATACTAGCTTGCTGTGTGATCTTGGACAAGTCACTTAACCTATCTGCTCTAGTTTACTTATTTGTTAAAAGATAAACTAGAACTGACCTCACAGAGTTGTTATGAGCGCTAAGTTAGTTAATATATTTCATATGTTTGGAGCAGTGCATGGCACATAGTAAGCAGTCTATAAGAGTTACTATAAAAGGCAAAATCATTGAGAGAAAAAAAATGCTTAATTTTCCTTCTGTTCTTGAGAAGAGAGAAATTCAGACTCTTGAAGACACCCTGATCTCTTTCCACTGCCCCCTGAGACCCCTGGTGATGCTGTCCCCTATATTCTGACTGCTAATGTGGGAAGAGTTCACACAACGTTGCATGTCTGCTGAAATGTTAATTTATAAATCAGTGAAAATACTGATTTTCCTTGGACTGTAACAAGACTCCCTTTCTAGAACAGAAAAAATTAAAAATATGTGCATTGTAATTATGGTGTTTATGCCACTTTAAAAAAATTATTCCTGAATATTGTTTGGGTAGAATTATTTAGAATGAGGCTAGAACCATTCGAATCCCAAAGACTCCTTATTTGACTAAACTCTTCTATTCTTTGTTGAAAGGACTAGACTGGAGGTATATCAAGGCATGCAGATTACTAAAATATTGCGTGGGCTGTTAGAGGATTAATTATTTTAATACCTTTATTGATATAATTTACGTATCATAAAATGCACTCATTGTAAATATATAATCCAGTGATTTTTAAAGTAAAGTTACAGATTTTGCAACCATCACTCCAAATAAGTTTTAGAACATTTTTGCCAGCCCTAAAAAAATCATCTCAGGCCTATCAGTCATTGCTCCTAACCCCAGCCTCAAGCAACCACTGATCTACTTTCTGTCTCTATAGATTTTCCTTTTCTGGAAATTTAATGTAAATGGAATCATACAATATATAGTCCCTTGAGTATGACTTCTTTCACTTAGCATAATGTCTTTGAGGTTAATTCACGTTGTCACATGTATCAGTGTTTTCTACATTTCTTTCTTTTTTTTTTTTTTTGAGATGGAGTCTTGCTCTGTTACCCAGGCTGGAGTGCAGTGGCCGGATCTCAGCTCACTGCAAGCTCCTCCTCTCGGGTTCATGCCGTTCTCCTGCCTCAGCCTCCCGAGTAGCTGGGACTACAGGCGCCCGCCACCTCGCCCGGCTAGTTTTTTGTATTTTTTAGTAGAGACGGGGTTTCACCATGTAAGCCAGGATGGTCTCGATCTCCTGACCTCGTGATCCACCCGTCTCGGCCTCCCAAAGTGCTGGGATTACAGGCTTGAGCCACCGCGCCCGGCTGTTTTCTACATTTCTATTGCCAAATAACATTCTATTATCTGGATATATAACATTTTGTTTATTATTATTATTTTTTGAGACAGGGCCTGTTCCCCAGGCTGTAGCTCACTGCACCCTCTGCCTCCAAGGCTCAAGCAATCCTCCCACTTCAGCCTCCCAAGTAGCTGGGAGGGACTACAGGTACACGCTACCACACCTAGCTAATTTTGTGTGTGTGTGTGTGTATTTATGTATTTATACATATATACATATATGTATATGTATGTATAATAACATACATATTATACATAAATATATTATACATGTATATTTATATATTTATACATACATATTTGGTAGAGATGGGGTTTCCATGTTGCCCAAGTTGATCTCAAACTCCTGGCTCAAGTGATCCGCCTACCTTGGCCTCCAAAGTTATACATGTGGCCCACTGTGCCCAGCCAACACTTTGTTTATTTACCAGCTCATGGGTATTTGGGTTGTTTCTACTTTTTGTCTGTTAGGGATAATACTCCTGTGAATATGTGCCAGTCTGTGTGGATGTATGTTTTAATTTCTCTTGGGTTGATACCTAGAGGTGGAATTGCTGGGCCATATAATAAGTGTACGTTTCAGTTTTTTAAACATTGCCAAACGGTTTTCACAAGTGGTTGGACAATATCACATTCTCATCAGCAATGTACAAGGGTTTCAGTTTTTGTGAATCCTTGCCAGCACTTGGTATTGTCTGTATTTTTCATTACAGTCATTCTAGTGTGTATATGGAAGTGCTATCTCACTGTGGTTTTAATGTTCATTTCCATAATGACTAATGTTCAACTGCTTTTCATTTCCTTTTGGCCTGTGTATTTCATCTTTGATGAAATAACTATAGAGTATTGAGTTTTTTAGTTCATCTTATTTTTGAGCTGTTTGTTTTATTATTGAGTTGTAGGAGTTCTTCACATATTTTTGATATAGTTGTTTATCATATGGATGATTTGCAAATGTTTTCTCGTAGTCTGGCTTGTCTTTTATTCTTAATGGTGTTTTGGAGTGCAAAAGTTTTAAATTTTAGTGGAGATGAATTTGCCTGGTTTTCATTTATGTCTAGTAAAAGAATAATGAATGGTTTTGTGTCTAAGAGCTTTTTGCTTAACCCAAGGACATGACGGTTTTCTCTAATTTTTTTTTTCTAGGAGCTTTATAGTTTTATTGTTATATTTAGGTCTGAGATCTATTTTGAGTTAATTTTTGTGTGTGGTTTGGAGATAAGGATTTAAGTTCACTTTTTCATATATTGATAGCACATTTTCCCAGCATCATGTGTTGATAGGACTATCTTTTTCCTATCAAATTATCTTGTCATGTTTGTCAAAAATCAGTTGACAGTGTCAGAGCTTATTTCTAAACATTCAGTTATGTTCCAGTGATTTATTTGTTTATCTTTCCCTTAATACCTCACTCTCTTGATTGCTGTAACTTTGTAATCTGTTTGAAATGAGGATAGTGTAAGTCCTTCACCATTGTTTTTCTATTTCAAAATTATTTTGCCTGGGTATAATTTGTTTTGGCTATTGGAAACCCCTCCCTCTTGGGTCTGATAGGGCTGGGGATAGTTATGGTAAAATAGAGTACAGGGGACAGAGAGCAGTAGACTGTGTCTTGGTCACCATTGTGTCTTTAGCACTTCATATGGTGCCTGGTAGTTCCTAAATACTAAAAAAGCTGTTAAATAAATGAATAAATATATCTTAAGATTTTTTTTTTATCACATGGTATCATCCATGTCTTGGGATCGGGAAAATTTCCAGGTCAAACTAAAGAGGTAAAATTCACCAAGGTTTTGATATGCTCTGATGTGATCACTACTACTTGCGCCTCCCCCTCATCAGTTTCATTTCCCGCCCGTCACAGCTCCTGGAGGAGGATGGAATTAATTTCAAGGGGATTTGGGAAGTAATTGTCTTGCTATAAATTTTTGAGAGATGGTAGAACCTTATCGAGATAGCTTGCTGTTGAAATCATAGTTTGCCGTTTAGACCTCTGTTATTATTATCTGATTATCTGATTATTATTATCAAAGGTTTTGTATGCCTAACAGTGTTAGATATTGAGAGGGCCTTCCTACATGTTGCCTCTTCTGCCTGAAACAGAGCCCCTCATCCCTCCCGGAAAGAAGCACACATACCCCAAACTCTCTCTTAATTCTTAGACATTCTCCAGACCTCAACCTCATCATCACTCCTTAAAAAAATCATTCCTAAACCATAACCTGTTATCAACTGCCCTCCCAGAACCCACCATATGCTTCTCCTTGGTAACACTTATGGTGGTTGCATAATTAACATTCATTGGTGTGCTTATTTTTTAAAGCTTTATCGAGGTATAGTTGACATATAAAAAATTGCACATATTTAATGTAAACATTTCGATGAATAGAGACATATGCATATGTCTGTGATACTATCACCAAAATCAAGGGGTACTGAACATATCTTTAACCTCCAGGGTATGTGATTAATGTGTATTTCTTCCAGGGGATCATCGGCTTCATAGGGGCAGGAACTGTATTAGTTTTCACTCACTGTTTTGTCCCTAGTGACTACCACAATAGTTGGCAAAGTACAAGTAACATTTTACCAACCCCAACTGATTAAATGGAACCCCCTCTTGGCCAGGGGGATCCCAGAGAAACCTTGGAAACTGAGTTCCTAGCCATAACCAGACAGGAGCTCAGACTTACCTCATCATATCCTCTCCCTTGCTAACCATCATTTAGCTTTCTTTCCTAAGGGTTAAACAGAAACGGGCCATCTCAAAAGACTTGTTCCATCACTGTTTTCAACCAACCACCTGACTCTGCCCCTCACCTTATGCAGGTTCGATACAGCCAACTAAGCAACATTCCTTCCTGATAAGATTTGCACACCCAGAACTAGCCTCTGTTTGCATGAAGTGGTTCTGGTCAGTTTACGGAGGCTGCACACTGAGTGCCTTCGTGTCCTCTAATTCACCTTTTGACACACAGGGCCGAAGTATAATACACTTAAATGTTATGTTTTCATGCCAAAATGAACATGGCATGTGTATGACATTCATATTAATTTACTATGCATTCATGTGCCCCTCTTTTGTGAATATTCATAGCTTCTCTTAAATATTTAAATGCTATGGATATATTAATATACTTAATAACTACAGGAGCCTATTGGGTTGGTCCTGTTGTCATCCCATTTTGTAGATGAGAAAACTGAGGCATGAGGAGAGAGATTATGTAACTTGCTCAGAGTCATACAAACAATATGAAATGGGGCATACAGAAGGGTGTCAATAATTATTTGTTAAACAAATGAATGGATGAATAAGAGAAAGAAAGGGTGAATGAAGCTATTCCCTTCATCCTAGTTGGAAGCAGGGCCTCTACAAGAGCACATGACTTTTCTTTTCTTGCGAGATGGATGGGAATACAAGGCTATGGGGAGCCCCGGGACACTGGTTTGGACTCCAATTGCTGACTCCAGAGTGAAGAAAAGGTGGGGATTGGGATAAAAATGCTGGTTTCACACAACAAAGTCGAGTGAGTGGGAGCCAAAAATAGCCAGTCCTTTGAGTAGAAACTCCTCCAGGGAGGAAACATTTCTTTGAAATTGGACACACAAATTAGCTAATGATATTCAGACACTAAAGGACTGCATGTTCCCCAGACAGCCTGTGGCCCCAGGATCAGACGCTGATCTTGTGGAGTACAGAGTAAGCGATGCCACAGGTCTGGGATGGGTGTAGATTGTTGTGTCTGCCATCCTCACTCACAGCCCTGAGCGCAGAGGTGAGGACACAGCCAGGGCCAGCACTCTCCTTCCATGTCTGCCAGTCCCTGCCTCCCTGTATGTCCTGGGCTGTTGGTCCAGGATGGAAAGTGGCGCTGTGGCATTTTTACCTGTCTGCACTCAGTGATAATCGACATGACACAGAGTCTATGTTGGCAGTATTTCCAGACTTTAGGAAGAGTTTTTCAATCTGGGAGCTTCTAACAGAGGCTCTGAGCCTGGGATGTGCAAACTACCTGCACTTATCTTCAAAATCGTGTCCAAATGTGCATTTCTCAAGGGAGAGGATCCAAACTTTCATGAGTAAACAACAGAAAAAGCTTTCAACAAGGTATGGGATGTCTCCAAAAGGTGAGAACCCATGATGATGATACTGATAATAGCAATAATAAAGTAACTTTACTGAGTGCTTAGAAATTGCTAAGGCCAGGCATGGTGGCTCACACCTGTAATCTCAGCACTTTGGGAGGCCGAGGTCGGCAGATTGCTTGAGCCCAGGAGTTCCAGACCAGCCTGGGCAACATGGTGAAACCCTGTCTCTTAAAAAAAAAAAAAAAAATTAGCTGGGCATGGTGGTGCATGCCTATAGTCTCAGCTACTTGGAAAGCTGAGGTGGGAGGATCACTTGAGCCCAGATGGAGGCTGCAGTGAGTTGAGATCATGCTACTGCACTCCAGCCTGGGTCACAGAGTAAGACCCTGTTCCCCAACCCTGCCCAAAAATAAATAAAAAAATGCCAGATATGCATTAAGTCTCTTATATAGGTGATATAATTATTGTATCAGTTTAAGCAGGTTCGTGCTACAGTAATAAACAGCTCCAAAATCTCAGTAGCTTATGAAAGTTGATTTCTTGTTCCGGTTATGTGAGGTTAGTTGCAGCTTTGCTTCATATCTTAGATGCAAGTGACGGTGCCACTTCCACTTACATTCCACTGGCTCCCAGCCCAACATTGGCAGGGATTCCAGTTGTCCAGTAGGGAGGAGTCCTGTAGAGGGGAGAGACAGTAGATATTTGAACAATAACATAATCTATTACATTCCTTATAAAAACCAATGCGGTAGATACATAGTTATTATTATGATTGTCCCTTTCTTACAGATGTGGAAACTGAGGCTCAGGTTAACTTTCTCCCTAGTGCTGTGTATTTATTAAGTGAGAAGTTCAAGATTTGCATGGACTTGGTCAGACTCTTGAGCCTACAGCTTTAGCCACTGCATTCATCGACTTCCATTGTTATAGCAGGAGCCTCTCCTCCACTCCTCGTTTCTCCTCCCCAGTTCATGGCAATCCACACACACCAGTTTTCTTAAAACTTCATTCATGCTCAAGAGAAAACCATGTCCCTATCTGGATCCTATGTTTGCATAGTCCCCAGCCTCCGGGCTCATTCTGGATTGTCCAGCTAGGTAGGCATTTGTTTGGCAGGATTTCTGCCCACTAAGAGCTCACCATGCGTGTCATGGTGGGAATGAGCTGGGTATTTTTAGAGCTTGGCAGCCTAGCACTGCCGCTTGCTGTTCCCCGAGGTCCGTGGATTAGCCCAGGGGTAGCATATGCCCATGCGTTGCTTGCCTGGTCCTGGTACATAGTCCTGTGTGTTGTTAAGAAAACAGATTGTCCCAGGTAGGTATGTAGCCAGATATTTTTTTCTCTGTTTCCTTTTTTTTTGGAGCTGCTCCACCCCCTGGTATGGTGCAGCTTCTCTTGGGGCTCCTCTGTAATTTTACAGCTGCTTCTGAGCTAGTGAGTAAGGTGGGATTTGCTCACTTGCAGTTAAGTCTGGCCAGACAGCTGCTGGTTATTGCCACAAACATCTTAAGTGTCTGTGCTCTTGCCTGTCCTCCTGGGTAGACGGAATGCACAGTCCCTCCTCAGGGGAAGTAAGAATATCTGGAAGGCCCAAGGAACAATTATTTTTGGCATCATTGCTCCTCCAAACTCATTATCCACATCTGTTGAGTATTCCTGTGACCCAGAAGCTGATGGCAGTGTCACTGTGGCACCCTAGCTTTGATGTACTTATTGTCAAAAGCACTGGATAGGGACTGCCAACAAGGACTTTGCTGCATAGGTGCTGTGAGTCTCCATGGGAAGGAAAGCTGGAGATTTGCATTAAAAAATTATTTAGAAAGTCCAGAAGTTACAAACTCAGGTGTCATCCAATTCAACGAACACTTCCTGAGTGCCTACTGTGTGCAGGACATAGGACTTTGCTTCATGTAGAAGTTATAACGTTCAAGAGGACACCTGTGGAGCACACAAGCACATCCCCCAATATGGCCCCAGGCATTACAGAATGTGACAGACATGACATTTTTTGTTTGTTAATTTTTAACAAATTCATTCTAGTGTTGTGGTAAGAGCATAAGATTTGGGGCCAGACTGGTTGGTTTGAATCCTAGAAATAAAAGTAAAATCCTAAACCACCCCAACTGATTAAATGGAACCCCCTCTTGGCCAGGGGGATCCCAGAGAAACTTTGGAAACTGAGTTCCTAGCCATAACCAGACAGGAGCTCAGACTTACCTCATCGTATCCTCTAACCATTATTAGCTTTCTTTCTTAAGGGTTAAACAGAAACGGGCCATCTCAAAAGACTTGTTCCATCACTGTTTTCAGCCAACCACCTGACTCTGCCCCTCATCTTATGCAGGTTCGATGCAGCCAACTAAGCAACATTCCTTCCTGATAAGATTTGCACACCCAGAACTAGCCTCTGTTTGCATGAAGTGGTTCTGGTCAGTTTACGGAGGCTGCACACTGAGTGCCTTCGTGTCCTCTAATTCACCTTTTGACACACAGGGCCGAATTACAATACACTTAAGTGTTATGTTTTCACTCCAAAATGAACATGGCATGTGTATGACATTCATATTAATTTACTATGCATTCATGTGCCCCTCTTTTGTGAATATTCATAGCTTCTCCTATAACTTGTTGACTGTGTATACTTAGCCAACCTGTTAGCATAAATTCTTATCTCACCTTGCCTCCTTTGAGGTGCCTGCTTCTGGTTTCTGTTGGATGCTACGCTCCCCAGCGTGTGAGATGGTCAGCTTATAGGCTGCAACCCCTTATGAGAAATATCTCCTTTCTACATGTATGAACCTCGTGTTTCTTCAGTTGACAAATCCTTACTCTGTAACTCAATGGCTATATAACTGAACAAGTGACCAAAACTCTCCCTGCCCAGCTTCTTTCTTCCCAATATGGGAATGACAACAGTACGTAGCTCAGGGAGCTGTTGCAGGGATTATATGAATTAATATATATAAGGCCCTTGGAATGATTCCTGGTACATAGGAAGCTCTATCAAAGTGTTGGCTGCTACTAACACTATTATTATTTATGCAAGGGATGTTTATTGATCTGTGTGTCAGTAGACTGTCGTCTACTGTGTGTCAGGCACTGACCTAGGTCCCAGTTGCAGAACATTGAGCTCACTCCACAACCTTTCACCCTTATGGAGCTTGCATTTCAAAGGTTGGAGGCAGAAAATAAGTAAATAAATAGTCAGGTGGTGATTTAGACTTGAATGAAAAATCATACTAGGAAAGTTAGATGAGGGAGATTAATTCCTAATTGAGCAGAGATGATGAAAAACTTCCCCAGAATAGATGACGCCAGCTGAGATGAGGCATGGTAGTGAGAGGCAGGCACCCAACATGCAATTCCAAAATGAGATTTTGCTAGAGAGTGGGAATATCCTTCTTGGGGGTCATATTGTTACATCTTTGTTTTTCTTGCCACCTATGAACAGGAATTCTAAATGAGGTCAGAGACTGGGGTTGTTTTTTGGTCTTAGTGACCTTGGTGTTGGGCCCAAGTTTCCAGGAAGTCTTTTATCCCAGCAACAGTTTTTCGGAGAGTGGACTCACTCACTTGCAAGACTGACGTGAAAAGGGGTTTGCTCTTTATGAGGCTGAGCTCAGCCCCATGCTTAAAGTACTGACTGGGAAAAAAGGCAGAGACTATGCCTGTTTTCTATTCAAGGGGCCGGTACGGTACAACATTCGGTTTTTGGTAGGTGCTCAGTAAAGAATATAAATAGTCATTGAGTGTTTACTGTGTGCTAAAGACATGCCACCAGGTGGTAAGTCTTTGATATTTGTCAACTTACTTAATTTTTACAACTGAATGCCTGTTGTTGTTGTTGTTGTTGTTGTTGTTGTTAGACAGGGTCTCACTCTTGTCCAGGCTGGAGTTCAATGGCATGATCTCAGCTCTCTGCTGCCTTGACCTCCTTGGGTCCAAGCGACCCTCCTTCCTCAACCCCAACGTAGCTGGGAGTATAGGCATGTGCCCCATGAATGACTCATATTTGTATTTTTTGTAGAGACAGGGTTTCACCATGTTTCCCAGGCTGATGTTAAACTCCTGAGCTTTAGTGATCCACCTGCCTTGGCCTCCCAAAGTGGGGACTACAGGCATGAGCCACCACACTCAACCCTGAATGCCTGTTTTTGTCCCTGTTGAAAAGATGAGGAAACTGAGCACAGGCCATGCTGGGGTGATCTAAGGACACTTCATAGAAAGAATTCAAGAAGACTTCTTAGAGAAGGTGACTTTATGAAGCATGTCTTGAAAGACAAATTCTTCAGGTTGGAGAGTAGGGGTGGGGGGTGAGGTGCAGAAAGGAGCATTGTAAAGAGAAGCAGCTCAATGAGAGTGCTTGGTAAGTTCAGTCCAGGATGCAGACAGGGGAGTAGCTGAGAAAGAGGGTTATAGAGAGGTCAGGGTGAAAGCAAGTGGGCCTCATAGGCCTTACTCAGTGATTTAGATCTTTATCTTGAGTGCATCAGGTCGCTATGCAAGTAATTCCTGAAAAGGAAGTGTCCTGAGATCAAACTGGCTTTACTCAAAGGTCACCATTTAAACCCAGCAATGCACAGTTTAGCACTTCATTAAATACTGTGTCCTAATGGTTGCTGCCTTTTCCCGGGAGCCACACATGTGTTCTCATGTACATAAGCACTTGTGGAGTCTGCAGTTGGAAGAATTCACACAAGGACTGGTTGTGCCTTGCACACCTGTCAGAGATGTGCACACCCAGAACTAGCTCCTGTTTGCATAGTCTCTCCTGTAGCTTCTGGAGATGACAAATGGTGCAAATGGTGGGGGTTTCTTCTTGGATGAAGTTGTTTGAGGTTTGAGACTTGGATGTTTTCTTTGAAAATTTTTTTTATTTTTTATTTTTTGGCAAAGAGCAACTTGTTCCTCTTCCTATGCTCACTGAGTCTTTTCCCTAACTTCTAGAGGAAGTGTATTCAATCATGCTGTGATCAAGTCAGCCCTGGGTACCCATGTTGGCTTTTAATTTTAAAAAAAGAGAATGACAGGAAAAGAAAATGGGCCAGTTAGGTTTTGAAGTTTTTTTCTGTTTTATTATTATTAAAGGAAACCCATGTGGGAGAATGTCTGGTGCTAGTTTCTCATCTCGGCACTGACATCATCCCTGTCTTGACTGATGTAGGAATTATTTGTTCTTGGCTTGTGTATCAGCTATCTATTGCTGTGTAACAACCCACCACCACCTTAGCAGGTGACACCCGTTTATTATCTCAGAGTTTTTGTGGGTCAGGAGTGTTGGCACAACTTAGATGGGCTCTCTGCTTAGGGTCTTACAAGGCTGAAATCAAGGTGTCAGCTACAGCCGCAATCTGAGACTCTCGTTTCTTTTCTAATCTCACATTGTTGTTGGCAAGATTTGTTTCCTTGAAGCTGTAGAACTCAAACAGGCCTCCTTCTTCAAAACCAGCATTGGAGAGAGAGAAAGAGGGCTCTGCTGCTTCTAGTCTCTGAGCACAGGGAAAGTTTAAGCCTTGTTTTAAAGGGCTCGCCTGATGAAGCCAGGCCCACCTTGGGTAATCTCCCTTTTGATTAACTCAAAGTCAGCTGATTAGGGACCTTAATGATATCTACAAAATCTTGTCACTTTTACCATATGATGTAACATAATCCCAGAAGTGATGTCCTATCATATTCACAGGTTCACCTGTACTCAAGGGGAGGAGATCACGCAAGGACATGGGTCATTGGTGGTCACCTTAGAGTTCTGCCTACTGTGGCTGGTAATCTAAATCAAATATTCTTCCTGTGGATTAAGACTATCACTTTGGGAATATCTTAGAGTTCTGCCTAATATGGCTGGTAATCTGAATCAAATATTCTTCCTGATCTGTGTATTAAGACTATCACTTTGGGAACAGCCATTTTCCAAAGCCCTCTCATAATTCCATCATAAGCAGAGATGGAGCATGGCCATACAACGTTTTGGAGGCTCCAAGTCTAGGTAAAGTGGAACCACTGGAGACAGAGTGCCATCTTGTTTGTGGAGTTATGTAAAGACACTGTGTCTAGGTGGGATTTGTTTGGAGCTGATTTCTCTGCTGGATAAAATACACCAGTGGCTTCATAACCCTGTGAAAAAAATAAGGGTTCTGGAAGTTGACACGTTTTGGAAGTGGAGCTCAACCCAAGGCTGACTCCAGGTCTCAACTGTTTCTACTTGGTGCCCTTGAGCTTACTTTTCCAGTACATAGGTCTCAGCTTACCAATCTGAAAATGGAGAGTGGGGACATAGGGCCTTGGAGGTTCCTACTTATTTTAATCAGTTCCATAGCCTGACCCTGGTCCACTGAGGATCAGATTTGGAGCCTGTGCCATTTATGAAACAGGCAGGTATTGGAGAGACTCCAACAAACTTGTCTCATGTGTGCTTCCCTGCAAAAACAGCCAGTTCCAGCTAGAAACTTTTATCTTCATGAAAGTAAAGGAAACCTCTAGGCAGAGAGTTCTGTTTGTTTTTACAACTGTCCCCAGTTGTATTTGAAAATGGCAAAATGTTGGGCTTAAGGTCCCCCTGCCCCCCGGGTTCATGGAGCTTGCTTTCTTAATGCCTCAATCGTACTTTTAATCAGAACAAATTTAGAGTGTTAATCTTCAGTGCTTGTTCTTGCCATTTCCAGCCACTCGACACTTTTTCATAAACAAAGTGACAGTTTGATTGAATGTGGTTTTTAATTAAGCTGCTTTCACTTGGAACAACTTTCCGGGGGCATATGTAAGGAGCAGAACTTAGAAGTGCAAGCTGAGACTGACTTCTCCATACCTTCATGGCCAGGCAGAGTTTGAGAACAAAGGAAACCAGGCAAGTGGAATTAACCAGGCACCTGAATCCGGGGCATCGGCTCCCACTCCATCCTAGCTCACTGTCCCTTGGAATAAGTGTGGGAAGGCTTAGCAGTGAGTGCGGTTGCGCCATGCTAACCTCAGGATGAAGCACATAAGAGCCTTGGAAATTGCCCCATGGCAGATGTTTATGTTAAGGACATTTGACCTGTTTATGGCATGTCACTCTCTTCTGTGATTGGGACTCAGCAAACACAAAATGCAAAAAGACCACTCTGATTCTGCCCTCAGGTACAACTCAGAGTTTTATGAGCAACACTGGATTCTGCAGTACGAGATCTCAGAGTCTAACAGGGAGGCGAAGACATTCACGGGGGCAGAACATATGAGACAGGAATGGGCTACCTGAGCTTGGAGGGTGGATATGTGCCTGGGAAACACTTTGCAAGCTCTTCAAAGGCTGTTCAGGTATAATGGGAATAGTATGTCATATGACAGGTCTGGGCCTCCTTGAGGTGGGTGTTTGGATGATAAGAGGGTCCCAGGCATTGTCATCTGGCTGCAATGCAAGGATCTGGGTGAGGGTGATATTGCTTTAAGTAGCGCTGAATCTGTACTCCATCACTCCCTTTGTGTTCTGTGGTGTATAGATCTACCCTGATAAATAGCTGCTGCCGTGAAGAAATCCATCAAGCCTTCAGCCTCTGCATGACTCATTTCCCTGTGGCAGGCGTGTTGCTCGGCTTCCAAGAATAGCCTAGCCTGAGGGATCCAAGCTCGGAATCCCTTCCAACTTTCTGGGCTCTGAAGTTTGGCACCCACAGAGGTCTGTGCTTAGGTAACAGGGTGCAGATGGCTTGACGTTTGCAGAGACAGTGGCTAATAACCATCTCCCTTCCACCTTTGCATTCTGCAAAAGCCCAGGGCCTGGCAGAGTCACATTGCTTGCAAAGGAAGCCTAATCATAAAAAGGTGCCTTTCGGTGGCTTAAAGATAAGGTAATCAGGAAGCCCACTCATTGATTTATTTGCTCATTCAACAAATATTTGATGACTGCCTTGGGAGTGAGAACCACAACAGGAAACTTAACAGGAGACCTTACAGAGGCAAATCAGATCTCAGTGCTAAGCCCTGAATATACTCTGCTGTGCTGGCAACCAGGCAGGGAGATGATAAGAACAGTAGTTGGCATTTATTAAGCACTTACTATATGTGGTGTATTAAGTACTTTACATGAATCAATTTGATTAATATTCACAAAAATGCCATAAGTTCAGTTCCATGATCATTCTAATTTGCTGGTTGAGAGCAACATTGCGCAGAGGGGAACTTGCTCATTCTCATACAAAGTGCTCATGCAATTCTTCATACAGGAATTGCACCCAGGGTTCTCTGATACAAACGCATAAAAATCACAATGATGACACCATTGCGTTATCATAGCAACCTTCTTTCTGTTGCTTCTTCCCAGCCTGTGCCAAGCTCTTTCCTACTTTCTTAGTCTGTTTGGGCTGCTATAACAAAATGTCATAAACTGGGTGGCTTGTAAGCAATCAAATGTCTATTTCTTATAGTTCTGGAGGCTGCTAAGTCCAAGATCAAGGAACCAGCAGATTCATGGCTGGTGAGGGCCTGCTTCCTTGTTCGTCGACGACCGTCATCATTTTGTTTTGTTCTTCAGTGGTAATGGAAGGGGCCATTGATCTCTCTGGAGCCTCTTTTATAAGGCAGGAATATCATCCATGAGTGTGTGGCCCTCACAACCTAATCACCTCCCAAGGGCCCTACCTCCTAATACCATCACATTGGAGATTAGGTTTCAAGGTCTGAATTTTGGAGGGATACAGACATTCAGACCATAGCACCTACCCCATGGGTTTAGCATTTTTCTCTGCCTGAAACATGACTGCATTGTCTCCATCTCATTCTTCAGGTCTCCCCTTAAAGGCCAACTCCTTATGAGGCCTTCCCTGACTACCCAGTCAGTTCTCTCCTGTTATTCTCTAGCCTACACTTTATTTCTTTCACAGCCTTTATCATATTGTGACATTATCATTTTTTTTGGGTTGTTATCCATATGCCCCTCTCCTCCAGTCCCTACTAGAATTTAAGCTCCCAAAGACATGGGCCTTGTGTATCTTATTTGCTCTAAGATAGTGCCTGACACCTGGTGAGTCCTCAATGAGTTTGGTCTGGGTGGTCGGAGGTAGGACCTGGGACCTTCAGTCCTCACGGGTGCAGAACAAATCTCAGGTGTGGTTGCATGGCTGTTTGAATGAATGGAGCTATGAGCATAAGGCTGTACTGTTATTGTTGTCACTGTCATGATCATGGCTGGTGAAAAACAGAAAGACACTGGAGATTCAGAAAGCACAACAGTGTTTGCAATTGCAATGCAGAGACGGTGACCTGGCAGGCAGTCAGTCAGTCAGCATGCTCCTTTTCCAGAATCTGCCAGCGGAGTGCACTGTGCCCCATGGATGGGCTTCGGAGGGGGTAGTGGTGATATCAGCTCCCCAGCAGCTTCTCACCTCTCTTGGCCTGAAGGGGGGTGTGCCCTTTGTTTCACTGTAGCTACTGCAGACAGAGAAAGGAGGAGATTCCCAGCCTCGAGGTTGCCTGGCAGGCAGTAGTGACTGAGGGCAGAGCACAGGGGAGCAGCTGCATTCTCCCTGGGGACATGACTATGTGGCCTGGCTTCTCCTGCCCCCAGGAGCTGGGGGCCTGCCAGGTGCTCTGAGGATTCCCTGTTGCTCTTATCTCCCTCCCTCCTGTGTCTGAATTGCCTCCACCCGGACTCTGCTTTTTCCCCCTTGTTTTGCCTCATCTGCCACAAGCCCATGCTGGAAAGAGGACTTTCTGTATTCTAGAACATCTACATGTGTGGTCCCTGAGTCTTACTTTGTTCACCTGTGAAGTGGGCATCATACCGACCGATGGTGTGGTCACGAGGAACAGACGAGGCTGTTGTTTCCCCAGCACAGTTCCAGGCACTTGACTGGTAAAGCTCTGTGGTGTTTGTTCATCCCACCGGACCACAGAGCAAGAGTGTCTTATATTTTATGAAGATGTTTCAATCCCTGGACTAAGCACTTAATTATTGTTGTCATTAAGGCATTGACTTGCAATAAACTGCACAGCTGGGTGAGTGCTGATGTAGACATGTACCCGTAGAACCATCACCACAGTGGTATTCAGCCCTTACCACAACCCCATTTTACAGATGAGGAAACAGAGGCTTAGAGAGAGAAAAACCTTATCCTGGTTCACGTGGATGGCTAAAAGCAGAGCTGTCTGATCCAGGCCTGCATTTACCTTGGAGACAAGAAACATCACAGATAAGGCCAAGTCTTAAATATGATGCCAAGGAAAGGATCACCAAAAAAACGATATTTGGATAAAGACCCTAAAGAGGGACTGATCCAGGCCTGAGTTTACCTTGGAGACAAGAAACATCAGAGATAAGGCTGCAGTCTTAAATATGATGCCAAGGAAGGTATCACCAGAAAAATGATATTTGGATAAAGACCCTAAAGAGGCTTTAAAGGAAGTGGGCTACACAGAAGAGCATTCCAAGGAGAGGAAACAGCATATGCAAAGGCCCTGAGGTGGGGGCACTTTCTGGTGTGTTTGAGAGCATTTAAGAGGCCCAGCTGGCTTGGGTATGGAAGGAGATGAGGGCAGAAAGGTAACCGGAGGCCAGACTCTAAAGGGCCTCATAGGACTGTGCAAGGTCTTGCCTGAAACACCATTGCAGGGTTTGGGGCAGAGAATAAACGTGGTCTAACAGGGCCATCTGGCTTACCTGTTGATACTGGATTGTAAGAGGGCACAGGTGGAAACAGAAGTCATCCAGGTGAGAGGTGGCATGGACCAGACTTCTAGTGGCAGTGATGAGAGTGTGAGGTGTACTGGATTTACTGATGGATTGTGCAGAATAAGAGAAAGAGGAGAGTGGGAGATGGCACCAAAATGTTTGGTCTGAGCAATGAAGTCAGGGGCTGCTGCGGCAGAGATGGGTGATAGACTTGAGATGCCTATTAGACGTCATATTAGTATTTTTTTTTCCCTTTGC
Organism: Rhinopithecus bieti; assembly: GCF_001698545.2. NCBI lineage: Eukaryota > Metazoa > Chordata > Mammalia > Primates > Cercopithecidae > Rhinopithecus > Rhinopithecus bieti. Next base: position 372,665 of record NW_016809864.1, on the reverse strand, counting down.
TGCCATAACAAATTACACACAGTGGCTTAAAACACATCAATTTATAATCCTACTGTTCACCCACATCTCACTGGGCTGAAATCAAGGTGCAAGTCTGTGTTCTTTCTGGAGGCTCTACGGGAGAATCCATTTACTGGCCTTTCCAGCTTTTAGAGGCTGCCTGCACCCTGTGACTTGTGGTTGCTTCCTTCATCTCCAATGCCGGCAACGTTGCATTCCTCTGTGCCTTTCTTCTGAAGTCATATCTCCCTCTACCCAAAGTCAGGAAAGGTTTTCCACTTGTGACCCTGGTGATGATATTGGCCCCACCCAGGTCATTCAGGATAAATTCCCCTCCTAAGATCTTTAACTTAATCACATTTGCCAAGTCCCCTTTGCTGTGTAAGGTAACGTGCTCACACGTTCCGGGAATTAGGGTGTGGACCTCACTGGGGACCACTACTCTGCCTACCACACATATATCCTAGTGGAGATGCAAGGACAGACTTAGATGTTTGAGTCTGGCTTTCAGAGGCGAGGGTGACTGCAGATGTAATGGTCACCGTGCTCTTGACTCCTTTATACTTTCTGCATTTGTTCAGTACTCATAGCTCTTTCTCCAGACTATGAGCTGCTTGAGATAGAACTTGGGTCTTTTCCTCTTTGTGTGTCTCCGGCCACACCCCAAAGAGTGCTCTGGATTGTCTACGACATAAATACAGTTTGAGTTCAAATTTAAACCAAACTCATCTCTTAAACGAGGAGTATGATATAGATCCTAGCGCTTGGGATGACTGCAGACGTGTGTCTCCACCCTGCCTTGCCTCGTAAGAGTTTATGGCAGACCCTGACCCTGCTGAACTCGTGTTTTAGCTTTTAGGTTCCCATGGTCACCACTCTGGATACAAACTTGGCATTGTGGCTAGGGGTTTTGTGGGATGGATGCAGCACATGTTGGCTTGTGAGTATTCTCCTGTGGATGGTTTTTGGGTCAAGGCCCACTGGATCCTGTTGTGAGTTAATTTGCAAAGCTTAGCAGTGCCTAATGCAGGAGAGAGGGTAAACAAACACAAGCAGCAGGACAGACTTTGCACCTGTGACTCAGAGGAAGGCCTGTAGGGGTAGGAACCTCAACTCACTTTGCTTCCTGACATCCCACGTGCTGGGCTGGGAGAAGGGTCTGGTTAGCCCTATGTCCGATCCTAAGGAACATTCACATTTTGCCATGCTTTCTACAGGTAGCACGATGGGCACATTTTTCACTCTTGCAGATGGGTCTTGGAATGAACTTTCTTACATTGAAAAAGGCAGTGGTTTGGATTTTCTCACTGTCTAGAAGTATAGTGGCTAAGGGAATTTCTGGAGTCCCTCTGTCTGGGTTATACAGAACCCAGAGTTGTACACACTAGTTATAGGATTTTATTTTTCAAATTTTAATTTTTTGGCATATTATATTTAATAAATTCTCTATTTTGGATATTTAGAGCAGCTAGAGGCATTATTTTAGATGTTGCTGCGATGAATGTCCCTCTAACACTTCTCTGATTATTTTCTTACGAGAAATTCCTAGTACAGAATGTGTTAGTCAAAGGGCTTATTCTTAAGACTTTGATATGTGTCATCAAGGTGCCCTGTAGGGTGACTGTCCTGGATGACACTCATTTTGATGGACTGGTTCTTTTTTATTGTGGTAGAATATATATAATCTAACATTTACTATTCTAACCATTTTTAAGTTCGGTGGCATTAAGTACAGTCACATTGTTGTGCGATAGTGAGTATCCATCTCCAGCACTTTTCCATCATTCCAAATCGAGACTCTGTACTTACTAAGCAATCACTCTCCATTCCGCCCCCCTGCTTAGTCCTCTACTTTCCGTCTCTATGAATTTGCCTATTCTATGTATCCCATATAAGTGGAATCATACAAATTCGTCTTTTTGTGATACGGGACTTTAGACAAGTCATGGCATTTCTCTGGGGCTCAGTTTCCTAATCTGATTTTGTATGACTGTGAAAATCTCAAACTCAGGATGAAAGGGAAGGAGGGAGGAAGACCTTTAAGTGATCAGAATTTACTAGGGGCTGACTGTGTGCCAGGTGCTAGATAATATTATATTCCCCAACATACAGTTGAGGAAACTGCATAGGTGAAAATCCATGCAATGTCCCAGCAAGTTCAGGGCTAGGATTTTAACCCATGTAGCCTGGCATCAGAACCACATTCTCAATGCCTACACTGGTCTGTCCTTTGATAATAATGGAAACTCCTTCATAGGATTCTTTGAAGGATTGAGCCAGAAATTTTATCTATGTATAGCACTTAGGCCAGCGAGGAGAAAATGGTCAATAAGTGATACCTAGTCTTATGTTTAAATGTTTTTGAGATATAATTCACATAAAATTTACCATTTTAAAGTTCACAGTTCAATGCTTTTTAGTATGTTGACTATATTGTGCAACCATCACCACTCCCTAATTCTAGAACAGTTCCAAAACCACTAAAAGAAACCTCATATTTTTAGCAGTCACTCTCTGTCTCCCTTTTTTCCCAGCCCTAGAAACCATGGATCTATTTTTTGTCTCTATGAATTTGCCTATTCTGGAAATATCATATAAACAGAATTGTATAATACGTGGCCTTTTGTGTCTGGTTTCCTTCACTTAGCATAATGTCTTCAATGCCTATCCATGTTGTATAAGGTGTTGGTACTTCATTCCTTTTTAGGGGTGTATAATATTCCATTGAATGGGCATATCATATCTTGTTTATCCTTTCATTGATCGTAGGATGTTTAGATTGTTTCCGGTTTTTGGTTGCTATCAGTAATGCTGCTATGAACATTTATATACAAGTTGTTGTTTGAACATCTGTTTTCGGTTCTCTTGGGTATATAAATACCTAGAAATGGAATTGCTGGATCATATAGGAGTTCTATGTGTATCTTTTTGAAGAACTGTCATACTGTTTTCCATAGCAGCTGTACCATTTTACATTCTCACCATCAGTGTACAAGGGTTCTTACTTCTCCACATCCTGGTCAGCATTTGTTATTTCCATTCTTTTGAGTTTAGCCATCCTGGTTAGTGTGAAGTGATATCTCATTGTGATTTTGATTTGCATTTCTCTAATCACTGTTTGTATTGAGCATGTTTTCATGTGCTTATTGGCTATTTGTATGCCATCTTGTGAGAAATGTCTATTGAGACCCTTTGTTTTTTTTTAAAACTGGGTCGCCTTTTTATTGTTGAGTCGTAAGTGTTCTCTATGTGCCCTGGATACTAGACTATCAGATACGTAATTTGCAAATATTTTCTGTGTGTTGTGTTTTCACCTCGTTTTGTTTTGTGTGTGTGTGTGTGTTTTCACCTCGTTTTGTTTGTTTTTTTTGAGACAGGGGTCTCACTCTGTTGCCCAGATTGGCATGCAGTGGCACCCTCTGGGCTCGTTGCAACCTCCGCCTCTCAGGCTCAAGCAATTCTTCTGCCTCAGCCTCCCGAGTAGCTGGGATTACAGGCACGCGCTACTGCCTCTTGGTTAATTTTTTTTGTATTTTTAGTAGAGATGGGGTTTTGCCATGTTGGCCAGGCTGGTCATGTTTTCACATCTTAATAGTGCCCTTTGATAAAAAAAAGGTTTTAATTTTGACAAAGGGTGAAAGATGTCTGGTATTTTGTCTGTGATCCATTTTTCACCTCTAGGCCCACTTTTTTGACCCTCACATGTCATGGTAGATTAGGAATTTCTTAATGCTATACTGGTTTTGGGGGTAAGGAAGATGGGACCAGCCCACTTTGCTTTGTCAGGCTGAGAAGGAAGAAGTGATTCCATTGAGCCAGGACTTCAGTGGCCAACTCACCTCCCCTGGGTTCAGAATCCCTTCCCCAGACCAACCCTGCATGACATCAGCATGTGGTAAAACACTCCTGTGTCTTTAGAGACTGTAGTCTGTAAATGCTTTTTCTGTCTCCCATGGACCTTGCCTGCAAGCGCTTTCCATCTTTCCCTAGGTTTCAGGAATGTGCACGAATTATGGGATCTTGGCTGGGCACGGTGGCTCATGCCTGTAATCCCAGCACTTTGGTAGGCCAAGGCGAGTGAATCACTTGAGGTCAGGAGTTCGAGACCAGCCTGGCCAACATGGTGAAACCCCATCTCTACTAAAAATACAAAAACTAGCCAGGCGTGGCGGTGGGTACCTGTAATCCCAGCTACTTGGGAGGCTGAGCGAGGGGAATCTCTTGAACTGGGGAGGAGGAGTTTGCAGTAAGCTGAGCTTGCGCTGCTGCCCTCTAGCCTGGGCCTGGGCAGTGAAGAGAGACTGTCTCAAAAAAAAAAAAACAAAAAAAACAAAAAAATAGGGTCTTGTCACTGAGTTTCCTCATCCTGTCTCTGCTTCTGAGCTCATTTTTCCTTCTGTTTCTCCACCATGATGAAAACCAGTCACAGGCTTTGACTACTCTCCGTTCTCTAGGGTCCCAAACTTTAGTGAGCCTAGAATCATCCAGATAACTTGTTAAATATGTGGATTCTTGGGATATTCCCCAGAAATACTGAATCTGAAGTTAGGGATAGAGCCTAGCATGTGCATGTTTAAGCAGATTCCCAGGTGATTATGATGTCACGGGGTCCACAGACCACATCTTGAGAGGCACTGCCTTACCCTAGAAGCCTACCTACCCAGACTTATTCTGAGATCCCAAGAGAGTCTATGGCCAGTGGTCCTCAAACTTGACTGCATGCTATAATCACCTAGGGGAACCTTACAGCTTCCCTCCATCCTAGGGCACAGTGCAGACCAATCAAAACAGAAATTCAGGGCATGGGACCCCAGCTTCAGTAGTTTTTAAAGCTCCCTGGGTGCTTCCAAGTTGCAGCCGAAGCTGAGAGGCATTGGAGCCATAAAATTGTAGGTACTTGTTTCTCTTTGCTAAGTCATTTAACTCACACAGGTCAGCTGGATTTGGAAGTTGACACTTCACTCTTTTAAACACACTTCGGCTTGTTCGTTATTCTCGTGCTGCAAGTAGAGAATTGCAAGGGATGGAATGTGCACATACCTCCAAGTTCCCTACCAGCTGGGAATGCGACAGCCTCATGATGCTTAACCACAAAGGGCACCACTTGAGGCATCTTTGCTCACTCTCATGATGGTGCAAGATTGTCTTGGGCTTATTGAAGGAGCCATGGATGTTCCCAAGTCCCCAGATAGAGGTATCATCGCTTTCTGATCATGAACCTGTGGCACCAAGGTCATACTGGTAAAGAATCTTTCTTCTAAGTAATGGCCAAGAGTGTGGGCTTTGGAATCAGGCTCCCTGGTTTGAATTTTAGCTCTATCACTTAGGTGGGCAACCTACTGGCTCTTTCTATGCCTCTATTTCCTCCTCTGTGAAATGGAGATAAACAATAGTACTGTATCTATAGAGTTGTCTTAAAAATTAAACAAGATGATGCATATAAACAATTTAACCGCTGCCTGATGTCAGCTCCCCTCCACTTCTCCTCTTGAGTTGCCTTTCAAGAAGTGATAGTGGCAGGCAGGGCTGGTGCTTGGGACCACGCTGGTGATAGAAGCAGCAGCCAGGTAATGTGCCCAAAATGCTCTCAAGAGTACAGGCTCAGTACATTCCTTTCATTTACCACCTAAGCCCTGTCTGGTGAGATGCATCATTTGTCCTCTATACAATGCCTTCCCAAACTCCACTCCAATTCCTTTCTCTATGCACAGCTTATGTTAAAAGGTATAGCTTCATCCTGGGGGCATAATGCAGTTGAAGTTTTTCTCAATGCAGTGTTGTTAGGGTGAGGAAGGGACTTATATAATCCGGACAACCAGAAGAGATACATGCCCAAATTCTTAACAAGGCTCGTGCCTCATCCCGTAAGACTCCTTGACTCTATTACTGCAGTTTTAAGAGTACAGACTCTTGGCAGTTTTCCCCTTACTTCAACTTACTTCACCTGGATCTGTCAGTAATTAAGATGAATGACAGTGACACATTCTTCTTGAACCAATATGCTTCCTACATTGCATTTCTGCTAATAGAATGTTCAGAATATTTCCAGGTATATGTGTCTGCATGATTCTACCTTTATAAAGCCTGTAACCAGAAATCCTGAGTTTCCATGCAACAATATTCAACATTCAACCATGTGCTATGCATGGTTCTTTTATGTAGGTATTACTTAAGCTGGTGTATCAGTTTTAACACACTGGACTTCCCCTTCTGATCAATACTGCCTATAGGCTGGCATGAGGAGAGTTTTGGAGAAATGGTAGTCATTACTCTGGTGAGGGCATGACCTTTCCATGCTCTGAAGTGACCAAGGCGCTCCAAGAGTTGTTGTGTTAATCTGACTGCTCTCTCAATGAAGAGAAGTAGGGACAGGAGGAGAGGAAAAGAGGAAAGTAGACTCCTTAGAGGGCAAAGTACCCATGAGAAAAGCAGGCAAAGGAAAGAGCGCACTTGGAACATATCTCCCAGATAAGCTAACCATTCCAGATGACCTGTGTGTGAGGCAGTCTGCAGAACTGGCTAATCCAGCTGCTGAACAATTCATAGCCATTTCACAAAACCTAAAAGAGGCAGCCCAGAGGTCTACACAGGAGTAGAGGGAGAAAAAGGGCCTGCTAAAAATTTACCATCTGGAAAATCTGATGATGAGAGGAGTGGTCAGAGAACACGAAGGGAAAATTTATAAATATATCAGTGTCACTAGGATTTCGGGCTTCAAGCAGCCCTTGAAGTTTAATAACAAATCATCCCAGGCCACGCTGTTAGCATTTTTTTTTTTTTTTTTTTTTTTTTTTTTTTT
>NW_016809864.1:356989-365525 GCF_001698545.2 Rhinopithecus bieti | reverse complement strand
TTTTTTTTTTTTTTTTTTTTTTTTTTTTTTTACCACAATTACAAATAACTGACATGGCAATGTTGTAGATGACTGGCTTCTGAGCTGTGGACCAGTGATTCTCAAACTTTAACACGGACGCACTAATCACCTGGGATCTGGTTAAAATGCAGATTCCGGTTCAGCAAGTCTGGGCTGGAGCCTGAGACTCTGCACTTCTAAGAAGCTCCTGGGAGATGCTGATGCTGCTGGCCCACGGACCCCACTGTGAGTACCGAGGCTAGAGGCATGCTTGGTAAACAAAGTCAGGAGGCCTAAATGGAGGTGCTTCGAGGTGGTGCAGGAACAGCTGGGGCACCTAGAAAGCATTGCTGGCATCTCGGGGACCCATGTCCAGGGAAGGGCTCCAGGACTTCCCCGAGTTGAGGATGAAGACTCAGATTTCCTGGCTACCACTCAGGTAGAGAAGAGCAAGATGTTGCCACTGAAGTCCCAGGGATGAATGAATTCTAGAGCTGCCAGAGGGGGAAACATTGTCATTGAGCTTAGAGAAAGAGAAGTTGGAGGGAGGGGTTGATAGGCAAGAGGAAACCCACAGGTACTGAGCATTTCTTGATTGTCTTCCTCTTGCTCCCCACCCTTAACTGTCCCTTCCCAGGTCTTTCTCTCTTTAGTAATTACACTCACCATCCACCTAACTGCCTAAGCCCAAGAGGTGGGATCTGTCCTTCACTGCATTGGGGAAGGCCATCATGCACAGCTTTTTTGACCCTGTATGGCTGTGTGAGTGGCCTTGGGCCTGAAACATTTCCTTGAAAAGAGATGAAGAACCCTCCCAGCCTGGGCTGGACATATCTCTTTGCCTGGAAATATCTTTCCCTGTTCTGGGCTTGATGTACTTTGTTCTGCTTAAGTGTGTGCATCTAATGGCCCCTGGCCAAATCCACTGCTATATCTGTCCCTGGTGGAAAGGGATCTGGGTCCTTCTACTGCAGCACAAGGTGGGTGCATGTAGCTGCACTGCCTGGGTTGACTGCAGAGCAGATCCACTGGCTGTGGAGGACTGACACGTTGCAAGGGACTGTATCTCGTGCAGTCCGTCTCTTCTTGCTCTACCACTTGAGCCTAATGCGTATGTTGTCTGTTCTCAGCAACCTCAAATCATGTGATGGTCTCTTCCCTGGATGCTACTTAGCCTTTTAACCTTGGCTGCCCAACCTGAATACCCAGTGAATGGTGGAACATTCTTTCTCTCATCCACACGAGAGTCTAGTGCAATGTATAATTATTCTCCTTCAAATCTATATCTCAAATTCTTCCTCATCTCCAGTGCTACCACCATCATCACCATCTGGATCCGTAGATGAAGCAGCCTCCACTGGTCTCCCTGCTTCTACCTCTACTCCTCCCCCACTTTATCCTTTCCTTTGCAGCCAGGGTAAATTGGATCAGGTCACTTCTCTTCTGAATAGCCTTTAAGGGCTTCTCATGACATCTTAGCTAGAACCCAGGTGCCTTCTCATGAAATGCGGGATCCTTACCCATCTGTCTTATCCCTCTCCCCTTGCCACCTGCTCCCCACCACGCATCTGTGCTCTGCCAGTTGTCACCTGTGCTCTCTGTCAGTTTTGAACATACCCTGTTTTCTTTCCTTCTTAGAGTCTTTGTATATTTGGTTCTCTCTGTCTGGAACCAGCACCAATCCCCAAAACTCTGCCATCCTTGAGGTCTTTGCTTCAGTGTCCCTTCCCCAGAGACAGCTTCCCTGATCACCCTGGATTAGGTGTTAGTCTCTAACCTCTGTCCTTAACTCTCATGGTGCTAACCTTAGTTTGGTTTGTACATTATCTATTATCTACGTCTCCCAATAGATTAGATGATCCATGGGGGGAGTGATAAGGTTTGGATGTCTTGCCCAAATCTCATGTTGAATTGTAATCCCCAGTGATGGAGGTGGGGCCTGGTGGGAAGTGTTTGGATCATGGAGGTGGATCCCTTGTGAATGGCTTGGGCCACACTCTTAGTAATGAGTGAACTCTTGCTCTGAGTTCTTTTGAGATCTGGTCACTTAAAAGTGCGTAGCACTTCCCTTCACCACTTACTGTCTCTCCTGCTCTGGTCATGTGACGTGCCTGCTCCCCCTTCACCTTCTACCATGATTGTAAGCTTCCTGAGGCCTCCCCAGGAGTCAAGCAGATGCCAGTACCATGCTTCCTGTAAAGCCTGCAGAACTGTGAGCCAATTAAACCTCTTTTGTTTATAAATTACCCAGTCTCAGGTATTTCTTTATAGCAAAGCAAGAACTAGTACAGGGTCCCTGCCTTTCTTATCTGTTGTTGAATATCCAGCACCCAGCTCCAGGCTCAGAGTAGACACTCAATAGGTGTTGGTTAAAGAACTGAGTGAATTAGTGAATAAATAAGCTTTGGGAAAGCAGAGGACCACAAGGAGAGCATACAAGGGGTTAGCATTCATGGGAACACCTGCTATGTGCATTGCACATCTGCCATCTCATCTCATCTGTCCCACAGATGGCTTTCAGATTCATCTTGCAGCCTAGAGAGTTTAATTAACCTGCCCAAGTTCCACAGCCACAGAGTAGCAGAGCCGATTTGCACTCTGCTTCATCTTAGGCTGGAGTTTTTTAGCCTCGGCATCGTAACATTTGGGACCACATCATTCTTTGCTGTGGGGTGGAGGGAGTGGCTATAATATGCACTGCAGGACATGTAGCCTCTACCCATGCCATGCTAGTAGCACCCCCTGCCCAATTTATGACAACCCTCATGTCTCCAGACATTGCCAGTGTCCCTTGGGGTGGGGGTGGGAATGTGTCCCCAGTAGAGAACCACTGGCTTAGCCTGTGGGTAATCCCAGTCTCCCATCTGCTTCTACTCCAATCCCTGCCCACCCCACTCCGCTCAGTTGCTGTTTTTCTCCTGAACTCTTTCTCACCCTGTCTTCACGCAGTCCTCCCTGGGTGTCCCTCTGGGCATGCAACACATGGATGGCAATGTTCTGAGTGTTGTAATACACATTTGTGTTTCTGGTTTCTTTAATATCAGCCCCATGTCCTGATGTTCGTGTCATTGGCATGGATGCTAGCAGGCTGTCTAGAAAATGTACAATATATTTTTTCTTTTGCCTAAATAGCACATCTAATTGTTTAGCATGAGATAAACCAGTATGTTTACCGGGAGATAACTTGTCAAAACAGACTTGTGGCTCCACCATTGGAAAAATCTAGCCTCCTCATTCAGAGATGGAGTGTGAACTTTTCGTGCGTATTTTATGTGGATTTAAACAAAAAGTTATTTCCTGCTGTTTTGTGGACAGAAAAAAATGAGGGAAAAGCCCCAGATGCAAGTGTCTTTTAAGCATAGGTGATGAAGGAAGAGAATAGAACAGAAAAGAGAAGAAAGAAACAGCACAAAAGAGGGAATTTGCTAGGGATAAAATGTGAGAGAGTTCATAGCTAGAGGGTCCAGTTAGAGATAAGGCGCTCTTTTTTTGCTCATTCATTTATTCATCCACTTAAAGTATCGTGAGCTAGGGAGTGTGCTGGTGTAGCATGTGTCAGAATGTCCTCCCTATTTGAACTCTGGCTAACATTCCATTGTATGTATTTACATTTCGTTTACCTGTTCTTCTGTCAATGGACATTTGGGTTGTTCCCACCTTTGGCTATTGTGAATAATGCTGCTATGATGGGCTGGTCTTACATATCAGTATTAAAGCTGACATTTCCCAAGTGCCTACTGTTGAGCTGGGCACCATGCTGGCCTCTGCACACACAGTATCTAATTTAACCTTCTCAATATCATGGGAGGTTGACCCTCTGCCATGACATTGAGCAAACATTGGGAGGGGAGGCTTAAGATGCTTCAGTCACTCATCCTAAGGTATCAGAGTGATAGATTCTGGGTGGAAACACTGATCTTTTTGTAGGTCATCATTTGTATAATCAGAATAAGTGATTGTGAGTGAGGTCTTGCTCAATGAGGAACATGAAATAGCCCACAGTTTTGTCCCTGTTGACTTTGATGCCCTCTTGGATTTGTATGGAACTGCTATTTTGCAGCATACATCTGTCTTCAGATACCATTTTTACTCTGCAAACGTTGGCTAACCTTGAAGCTGTCTGCCGCTCCTTCCTCCTCTCCTTTTATGACAGAGATAAATAAGTTGGTGATGTTTCCAAAAGAAGGACATGATGAGACAGACAGGATTAGACTCCAGGAAGGAGCCCCGTGGCCACTTCGTGAGCTAGTGTTCAGGCAACCCTCCCCAGATGTGCAGTGTAGCAGAAATAAAGGCCCCTGAGAGGCACAGAGAGGAAGACGCATCCCAAACTTCAAAGGCTCCCACTCCACCACCAGGGGATAGGAAATTTTGCCATGGTGAAGAGCATCGTCTGCTTTCTAAAGTCTGAAGAATGTTTCCACTCAGCTCCTAAAATGGATTAGGGGTGAGATGGACTATGGCAGTGTTGGGAGGACAGATAAATGATCTCTTGGTTGTTGGATTCATGATGTCTAAATCCATTTCCGAAAGTCCTCTCTCAAGGAACACTCTTTAAGGTATGGGTAGGTGACTTTTAGCTCTCTAATCATAAGAGACCCATGTTTCCACCCAGTATCTATCACCCTGAGACCATGGGAGGAATGACGGAAGCGTGTTAAGCCTCCCCTCCCGATGTTTGTCCAATGTCATGACAGAGGGTCAACCTCCCATGAAACTGAGGGAGTTATAGTCTTGGCTTGAGAATGGGGTTGGAGTAAATAATGTATCCAATCCTCTTCCAGCTTAGCATTCACTTGGCAGCCAATGAGATCTTCCATAATCATTAACACTATTGGGCACGCGCTACAAGTCAAGAACTGTGCTAGATGAGCTTCATCCATGCTGTCACTGAATTCTTTTAAAAACCCTATGAGGTAGGAGCTATGAATAGCCCCATTTTACAGGTAAGAAAATTGAGGTTCAATAACTTGCCTGAAGTCACACAGTGAGCAAATGACAGAGATTAAAACATACATTAAATGAACTTTATGAAAGGATGGATTCTGAAGAGGTGACCTTAGAGAGACGGGCAGTGATTAACCTGAAGTTGAGAGACTCCTGTGGCATGTGTATTGTCCTAGATAGAGAAAGAAAATCGTGGTTGTAACAAGGAAGCTGAAATAGAAAGGCGTAAGAGTAGATGCTCTGGGTTGCAAGTACATTCTTTTGCTAACAAGTTTTTTCTCATGTGAGTAACTTCCCACAGCATGCTCTTGGCTGGGTGGCAGCAGGCTACCATTTTAATGATGACGGTTAATCATTTAATGATGGTTAATAATTCTCCCAACTAATGCCAGGCAGGCAAGGTACCTTAAAATAAAGCACAGAACTTGCATGTATGAATGCCCAGTTGTATCAGAGATTAATTTTCTATTTGCGTAGAATGCTGTGTGGAGAGTCTATGTTATCACCAGACTTTGCCAAATTTCCCTGTAATTTTTTGCATGGTTCCGACTCTTCTCTTTCATTTTTATGCATATGGATTCTCCACTTTACAGTGTCTTCTGTTTTTCTTAGATAGGTGATATTGAAAAAGTTTAACAATTGACGAGGCATGAGGACTGGTCAGTTTGGATGAATGCACTTACCATATGAATGCTTGCCAGCCATAAACAACCAGCTGAATATCAATCTTGCCCTGAAACAATGGAGATTTCCCCATAGTCTAGTTCATGGGATGAAACAGTAATTTGCATTTTGCTGAAGCACATGGATAAGTTAAAACAGGCTGTGTAAGTAAGAGTCAGAGTATAGCATGTGAAGCAAAGATTCGCACCTGGGGGGTGTCGGTAGCAGGGTCTATTGAACTATGACATCTCTTGATATGTTTTAGCCACCATATTAATTTCTCTTGCAATTTCAAACAGCGTTAGAGGAAAATGTGAGGTTGAAAATGTTTATCAAGGAGTACTGGGTCATAAACCCTTGAGAAACATCAATGTAGAGGCAAGAACAGTAGAAACAAGCATAGGTTTGATGGAGTCGCTGGGTTAACACGGAGTGAAGCTGTCGATCTTTTTCCCATTGATAAAGTCCTAGTTGAAAATGTTTGAGGATCTCTGGTGCAGGGCTTTGGGAATCAGGCCAGACCTCAGTCCCCAGGGAGTGAAGATGAGGTTGGACCAGTGACAATGTTGTTCTGACACATCAAAAGGGGCAAATGAGGGGAGATGCCTGGGACGCATTCACCAGCATTCAAGTACCTGTTGATGCACCCCCCTTGCATGGTGCTGTGGCTAGTTTGGGGGGTTGTTTGAAAAACAGAAGAGTCAGTGTCTGCTTCTGAAGGAATATCTGTTCTCACAGAAGAAACAAAACACTCACCAACAAAGTCAGTTCAATTCTATAGACATCGATTGAGAACCTACCATGGGTAAGAAAAGGTCTCTGCTTGAGAGTAACTTAAGGATCATTGAAAAATGACACATCAGTGTGATTCGAATAAAGCAGAACAGAACAATCCTGTTGTTCTCACCATACTGCTGAGACACCCAATCCCAGAATTCTAGGAGGGCTCTAATTAGGAAAGGCTTCCAGGAGAAGGTGACTGTGGGGTCATGGATAAAGTGGCAGCCTCCTCAGGGGAGGCTGGGAAGAGGGTATTTGCTCCATTATCAGCCTGGCTTTTGGCAGTGCAAGAAAGGAAGACTACTGTACGTCTAGAAGTTTCCAATGTTTTCACCACCTAGTGTTTTTTTTTATTATTTTGACTCCTATGGACTCCTGTGTTTAGGAGGATTTTATCTACCGATAAAAGTGTATTGAAGCAGCAGTTCTGTACTAATCAAATCTACCTGTAACATGATTTAGATCCTCTGATTTGCTTGAGAATGATTTATTCATTCAGCAGATATTCACTGGATAGTAAATCAGTTGGATTCAGTTTGGTGGTTTATGACAGAAAATCCAGATTATCAATGGCTTAAATAAGAGAGAATTTTATTTCCTTCTCATGTAAAAGAAGGAGAGAATAGATTTTTGGGTGGGAGGCTCGTGGTTGCTGTCATAAGCATCTACAAGAAGCCAAATACCAGGTTATGTACTAGAAATGGCTAGGCAGGTCTCACGCACAGTGATTTACTCTGATTCTAGCCCATTTTTAAACTATAATTTCAACTTTTATTTTAGATTCAGTGGATACATGTGCTGGGTTGTTCCATGGGTGTATTCTATGATACTGTGGATATGAATAGTCCCGTCATCCAAGTAGTCAGCATGGTACCCAACAGGTAGTTTTTCAGCCTTGCTCTCCCCACACTTCTCATCATCCCCAGTGTTTATTTGTTCCCATTTTTGTATCCATGTGTACCCAGTGTTTAGTTCTCACTTAAAAGTCCGAACATGGAGTATTCGGTTTTCTGTTCCTGTGTTAATTTGCTTAGGATAATGGCCTCCAGCTCCATCCATGTTGCTGCAAATAACATGATTTTGTTCTTTTTTATGGCTGTGTAGTATTCCATGGTGTCTATGTGCCACATTTTCTTTATCCAGTCCACCACTGATGGGCACCTAGGTTGATTCCATGTCTTTGTTATTGTGAATAGTGCTGCAGTGAACATATGAGTGCATATGTCTTTTTGCTAACCCAATGTTTCTTTTCTTCTTATTCTTCTTTTTTTTTTTTTTTTTGAAATAGAGTCTTGCTCTGTCACCCAGACTGGAGTGCAGTGGCATGATCTCGGCTCACTGCAACCTCTGCCTCCCAGGTTCAAGCAATTCTTCTGCCACGGCCTCCCGAGTAGCTGGGATTGCAGACACGCGCCACCACACCCAGCTAATTTTTGTGTTTTTAGTAGACCTGCAGTTTTGCCATGTTGGCCAGGCTGTTCTCAAACTCCTTACCTCAGGTGATCCACCTGCCTTGGCCTCACAAAATGTTGGGATTACAGGAGTGAGCCACCACACCCGGCGTGTTAACCCAATGTTTTTCCAACTTTAATGTGTGTCAGAGTCACCTGGAAAGCTTGTGAAAATATATTTCTCAATGTTATTTCTGGAGTTTCTGTTTCATTAGATCTGGAGGCAAAGAGACTGACAATTTGCATTTCTAGAAAGGTCTGGATGCTGATGGTCTGGTGACAAGATGGACTCAGTGACATACGTCAGAACATGGCCATCTACAGCCTACAGTTCAAATCCAGCTGGCTACTTTTGTACATAAAGTTTGATTGGACTACAGCCATTTTTTTTTTTTTTCCTACTGTCTAGGGCTGCTTTTTACTATTGCAGCAGAGGTGAATAGTTGTAATCTGAAGTGTTTCCTATTTGACCTTTTACAGAAAAAGTTTATCAACTCCTGCCTTAGGTAGAAGTGGATAGTCACAATCCATGAAGAAGGTATGTACATCAGTGGAGAAGTCAGCAAGTACAAGACCTGGGTTTCCATCTCATCCCAGTTCAGCCATTCATTTTTTTTTGGGGGGGGGGGTATCTTTTTTTATTGTATACTTTTTAAAAATTTTTTTATTATACTTTTTTATTATACTTTTTTTTT
>NW_016809864.1:329656-355309 GCF_001698545.2 Rhinopithecus bieti | reverse complement strand
AAAAAAAAAAAAAAAAAAAAAAAAGAATAAGGAGGAAAAGAGCAAAAAGGGCACACTCCAGCTGTATGCCCCTTCCTCAGGAGCTCAGAAATCCTCCCCCATCATTTCAGTCTATTGTTGGTCATCTCTGATAGGGAAGAAGGCTGGGGAATAGAATATTTTACCTAGAAACATTGTTTTGGAATTAAACTGGAGTTCTGAAAAGGAAAAAGAGAACAGACATTGGTTGGGAAACCAGCAGTTTCTGCTGTGATGTCTTTCAGAATGAATACTTTGATCGATATGGTAGGAAGTTAGATTTGGGGATGGTTTTTGGCTTGCGCTTTTGTGGATGTATTATGAATGGAAGGCCATATAGCTTGCACTTGTAAAGAGGAAACACAGCTTTCATTAGATATCCCTGGCTTTGAATTTGCCATTTACTAGCTGTGTGACTTGGGGCAAGATACTGAACCTTTCTGAGGCTCAATTTCCTCATCTGTAAATTGAAAATAATAACAGTAGCAAAGATGATAATGAAGATGGTGCTAAAAATAATCATGACTTTCTTGCAGGAATAAATGATGTGTTGAAGATCAAGCACTAGGAACAGTTTTTAGCATGCAGGTAGCATTTAATGAACAGCAGATAATCTTTTTTGAAGAACAATGGATATCAGAGGAAAGACTATAAATATTGCATTCCTCCAGACACAGGTTTAGGTGCCAGCTTAGCCACTGGCTAGCGGAGGAACCCTGAGTAGGTTTCTTAATCTTGCTGAGCCTTAATTTTCTTATCTATAAGATAGTTCACAGTGGGGCTAAACAGATAATGTGTGGGACAGAACTGAGGCAACGTCAGAAAACGTCAAGCACAGACCCTGGCATATGGTTCGTGCCTAGTACCTATTGATTTTCCTTCTCTTTCTTGTCTAGAGGATTGCACTGTGAGGACTTGGTTCCTGGGTGTGCTCTGCTAGCCTGATTGTTCTCAATCCATTCTCTGCCCTTTCCCTTCTCTGTTCCATATGCAAGGACATATTTTATTCAGGCTGCAGGGGATTTCTCCCTTACTTCCTCTTCCTTGCGAATGTCTCTATCTGGCTCTTGATGGACAGCCTCCAGGGTCCCAGTTCCTATCAGGTGGTCCCTGCTGTGGGATTTGCTACTGCCAGGCGACCCAGCCTCTGAGCTCTGGTAATATCTCCTACATCCCCTTTTTCCTCCATCCCTAGGATATTAATGGCTTCCTGTTTTCCTTTTCTCTCCATGTCCCAGTGGCTCCTATGTAATCAATTTTCTGTATTATCTCTGTTGGAAACACCTGGAGTGGTTTCTGTTTCCTGACTGGATCTTAACTCATTCATGAATCTAAAATTGTATAAATACGTAGTACCCAAACATTCTCTTCACTGACCTCTTACCTCTCACCACCCTCTAAAAATCTTTAGGTTTTTTTTTTTTTTTTTTTGTCAGGATGTTGTGGTTTTGTTTCTTTAATTCCACAGTCCTTCGTTAGCTACAGGAGAAAGTCAAAAGTCCTTCCTTTGTTGTTTAAGACCCTCTATTGTCTGTGGCATGGCCTCCTTTCTAAAGTTACTCACCTCTGAACTTCAGAAATTTTGAGAACAAATTTGATTTTACCTCCAAAATACATCATCACCGTACCCATATCTACCACCAGTCCAAGCCAGGGGTAGCTGAATCCTGCACTTGCATGAGAATGAGTGCTTCCTTGAATTCTGTACCCGTAGATGCCTCAGTAACCCCAACCCTGGATCAAATCACCACTGTTACTTGTATGAATGCAGTGGCCTCTAAACTGGTCTCTTCTGTCCATTAATCTTTTTCTTTACAATCCATTCTCATTCGGTGTCCAAAGAAATCTTTTAAAACAATATAATGTAAATCTGTTATTCCCCTGCATACACTGCTTCCATGGCTACCCACTGCACTTAAAGTGCGAACAAAACCTATTCCCATGGTCAATGGGGTCCAGCACATTTGCAGCTGCTCCATCTTTGTCTTCATTTCCTCTGTCTCCTATTGCTATGTTCACTCCAGCCACATGGACCGTCTTCCTGTTCTTCTGATACCCAAGTTCTTCTCCTGTTACAGGGCATTTGTCTGAATCCCCCTTCCATGTATTATGATTCCCTATCCTCCTGCATAGTGTGTTCCTCATGGGTACCAACACCAGGTGAACCTCCCCTTTCCCCATATCACTCTGTTGATTCTTTTCCACAATCTGTTGTTATAACAACCTATAACTATCTTGTTTATCTGCTTATTGACTGTCTCTGCCCACTAGAATATAGGCTCATTAGGGAAGACACCACATCTGCCTTCTTGGCCTTGTATGTTGCTAGCACTAACCATATTGTCAGGAATGTTGCAAACATTCAGGATTTGGGGGATGAATGAGCGAGTAAACGGATAGACAAATACATAAATACCTAAACATGTAAATCACATAAACAGGCCCCTAAGGGGTCTGTGGATGGAATTCAGTGGTCTGTAAACTTGGATGGGGAAAAATTGCTTATTTTCACTTACCTCTAACAGAAATTTTTGTTTCTTTTATTTTGAATTGTAGCAAGAAATCACAGTAATAGCAGCTCTGATTTTTTTCACCAAGATAAATTACATATTTCTTACCACATTATCATTGTTGCAGATATTTCAGAATTATTTACTTTTACCAAATTATTTTGAAATCATTGTAGTTAGTAGACACAGCACAGATCTTGTGATTTAGCATGTTAATACCAACATATACGTATCATAATTTTGTTTTAAAACATCATTATGACCATATTTTGATGTAATTTTGTTTCTTTGTAATCTAGTATTTTTTATTTTTATTTATTTATTTTTGAGACAGAGTCTAGCTCTTGTCACCCAGATTGGAGTGTAATGGCTTGATCATGGCTCACTGCAACCTCTGCCTCCTGGGTTCAAGCAATTCTCATGCCTCAGCCTCCTGAGTAACTAGAATTATAGGCCTGCACCACCACACCCAGCTAATTTTTGTATTTTTAGTAGAGACAGGGTTTCAACATGTTGGTCAGGCTTGTCTCAAACTCCTGACCTCAAGTGATCCGCCCTCCTTGGCCTCTCAAAGTTTTGGGATTACAGGTATGAGCCACTGCGCCTAGCTGTGTATTTTATTTTACTTATTTGACAGCTCTGTTCTGAGAAGGAATTTGAAGGCTTCACCAGCCTGCCCAAGTGGTCGTTGGCACATAAGAGTCAGGATCTTTTAAAGTGAACTAGTGATGTCTGCACTTCTGTTTATTGAGGACCACACTAAAAATAGGTATCTCTCCCATTACTTAACTGTCATTTATCCTTCAGAATCCAGGCAAACCTTTCTTCAAGAAAGCTTTGCAGTCTTCAGTGGACTCCCTGTCCTCTGAGAGTGTGCAGCACTTATCCAAAGCCCAACACCTCCCTGATGCTGTAAGCCTCTTTGGGAAGTGATTTTTTTTTTTTTTAACTACTTATGAGTTTGTTTTGTTTTTCCAACTTACAGATGCCTTCTGTTGCTCCCTAATCATAATCAGTGCCCTGACCCCTGCACTATTGTTATTTTTTTTGTAGAGCTGTATTTTTTTCCTGCGTAGAATTCAGCAAAATTGATAAATATATATTTATTTGTATGATTTATTTAATGTCTATATATCCATTTGGGAAGAGGCCTGGGATATTTTGCTCCTCATCTAGTGGAGGCCCCAGAACATTTATATTGGAAGGGCCTAAGTGCTACCAATATAGTTACAAGTGGCAGGAATAGCTAGGGAGCTTAACTTGAAGTTCAATTTGCATAGCAAGTCCATTGTATTTACAATAAATACTTAGATTGTATTTATTCTTGAGGTCTGGTGATATTAGTGGGGATATTAGCATATATCAGAGGAAGAACCCATTATATCTTGTTGCTACTGTTGTCACCATTGTACACTTAGCACACAGAACAACACTTGGCACATAGACCCTAAATAAAGTATGTATGAATGGATGAATCATAAATGGATGGATGGGTGGATAGATGGATGCATGGGTGGATGGAATGAATGGTGAATTGGGTGGATGGCTGGATGGATGGGTGGAGGCTGGAGGGGTGGAGGGTTGGATAGTTGAGAAGATTACTGACTAGGGGTTGGAGAGATGGAGTGGTTGGTAGAGGAGGTGGTATATTAGTTTCCTAGGGCTGCTCAACAAAATCCTGCAAAATTGGTGGCTCAAAGCAGGAGGAATTTATTATATCACGGTTCTAGAGGCTAGACATTCAAAATCAAGGTTCTGGCATTCCTGTTCTCTTTCTAAGGATGCTAAGGGAAGACCCTTCCCTGCATCTTATAACTTCTGGTGGTTGCCATCAACTCTTGGAGTTCCTTGGCTTGTAGGTACATCAGTCCAGCCTCTGTTTCCATATTTATATGGCCTTCTCCTTGTATGTATGCCTGTGTTTTCTCCTCTTCAGGACACCAGTCATTGGATTAGAGTCCAAATTCTGTTTGACCTCCTATTAATTTAGTTCACAACATCTACAAAGGCCTTCTTTTCAAATAAGGTCATATTATTAGGTTCTGAGTGAACATGAATTTTTGAAGTACACTGCTCAACCCAATACAGGTGGTTAGAGGACTGAAGAGATGGATGTATGGAGCAATGGAAGGTGGCTTACTGGGTAGGTGGAGAATGGGAAGGGAGGACCAGGCTGGCTGGAAGGGCAAGAGGATGGATAGATAGATAAAAGAGTTGTATAAAGAGAATAGTAAATGAATTATTTGAATGGATGAGTGGAAAGATTTAGGATTGAATAGATTGAGGGTGGAAAGGTGGATGAGTGAAAGGGTAAATCGGTGGAGGAATGAATGGTTGGTTGATTGGACATATGTATGGATGAATCAATTATATGATTAATTTCTTCATAGTAGAATTTCTGGCATGTATATTTATCTTCTCTGTTATTACTTGGCATGACACTGCATTTAGGAAATGCTCATTAAATATTTGTTGTCTGGTTTTCTCTGCATACAGAAATGCTGTTAACTGGAATGACTGCTGCCAGCTGTCCTGGGCTGTGAACTTCTAGGGGGTGAGGGAGTGTATGTGTGAATTTATTTGGTGCAGCATCCAGCCTGGATCTGTCTCTATCCTGGAGTATGCCTAGTGAAACTCTGAGAAAGAACTTACATGTTGGGTATAATTCCTGCTGTTTAGGGAGTGACAAAAATATACATATATA
This sequence comes from Rhinopithecus bieti, assembly GCF_001698545.2. Classification (NCBI taxonomy): domain Eukaryota; kingdom Metazoa; phylum Chordata; class Mammalia; order Primates; family Cercopithecidae; genus Rhinopithecus; species Rhinopithecus bieti. The sequence goes on along the minus strand of NW_016809864.1, from coordinate 350,077 downwards.
GACATCACTATTTCATATTTTAATTATTATTTATTTAACATTTTAAACCTGATGGCAGAAAAACATGCCTCAGACAGGCACAATTGCTTTTATTATTTCAGATTGGATGGGTAAATGTAGTGTGGGTGATCCTGAATTTATGCTACATTGATTTCTGTTGAAGGTTTTATTTATCTTACTTACTTAAGGAAGGGCTTAGTTGAATTTAAAAGCACCTATTCTGATGTTGTCTGTTGAAGCGACTGAGTTTGCCAGTGCACTGTTAATAGGGAGTTTGCAGCTTGGTGCCAGATGGAGTCCCTTCATCAGATGCCAGAGATCTTCCCAGATGTTTTGTCTGCTGGGAGTATCCTTTTACATTGATCTGGATATCTCCAGTGAACTAAGGAGCCTCAGAGAAGTCATCCTATTACTGTGTTTAAGTCTTTTCTTTTTCTCTTTCAAAACCAGGACTGACCAATGCTGGAATATTTCAGACATACTGATAAGTACAGAGAATACAATAACAAACACCCATGTACTGACAATTCAGATTTAACAAATGTTAATATTTTTGTCACATTTATTTCAGATTTTAAAAATATGAAGATGCTGCTGAAGCCTGCCACCCTCATTTCATTCCCTACTCTCCTTCCTCAGGGGAAACCACTAACCTGAAGCTTATACATGTGTTTTCCTATATGTACCTGCAAACCTAGAGTATAATGGTATTAGTATGTTTTATGCTTTTTACAAACAGTACTATATTTTTCCAACTACTCTTTTTTTTCTTTCTTTTCTTTTTGTTTTTTTTTTTGAGATGGAGTCTTGCTCTGTTGCCCAGGCTGGAGTGCAGTGGTATGATCTCAGCTCACTGCAACCTCCGCCTCCTGGATTTAAGCGATTCTCCTGCCTCAGCCTCCTGTGTAGTTGGGACGACAGGCGCATGCCACCATGTCTGGCTAATTTTTTGTGTTTTAGTAGAGATGGGATTTCACCATATTAGCCAGGATGGTCTTGATCTCCTGACCTCGTGATCCGCCCACCTTGCCCTTCCAAAATGGTAGGTTTACGGGTGTGAGCCACCGTGCCCAGCCCACGTTACTCTTTTTCACTCAGTATTACGTTATTGAGATTCATCTGTGTTTATAAAAGCAGCTTTAGTGGATTTATTTTAACTGTTTATATTTTAAATACCCGCTCTATGGATGTATAAAACTTTTACTTATCCATGAACTGAATGATGGGCACTTTGTTATTAAACCAATGAAACACAGAACATCTTTGCACAGATGAGAAGTTTTCTTAATGATATATGCCTGTAAGTAAAATTTCTGGGTCCTAGGATGTGGGCATCTTCAGTGTCACCAGAGATTGCCAATTTGTTCTGCAAAAGGATTGAGCCTATTTATGTTCCCACAGCAAGGAATGAAAGATGCAACCTTCCAATATCTCTTTAAATCTCCATGTTAGTCCTGTTCATTTTTGCTTATATGATAGATGTAAAATGGAATCTAACCATGGTCTCCAATTTGCATTTATCTTACTAAGAAGTTGAGCATATTTTCACATTTATTGGCCATTTGGGTTTTCTTTAGTTTGTTTTTCTTGAACAGTCATATCAGAAGATTCATATTTTTCCCCCGAAGATCAGCTTATAGTTTTATTTGGCTTCTTTTTTTTTTTTTTGCTTGGTTTATTTTGTTTTCTGCTTTATCCATGCAGGATCTTTTCTTTCTTTGGCTTTGTTTCTTTATTCTGTTCAGTTTTTTAAAATTAAATTTTAACATTGGCGTTCCATATTCAAATATATCTATTTATGGATATATTAGGTTGGTGCAAAAGTATTTGCGGTTCTTGCCATTACAAACCATGATTACTTTTGCACCAACTAATACATCTCTTGTGTGGTGGCTTTTATTATATTTTGCAGGTGACCCTGATAACAGAAGGACGTTATAACACCAGGTGGCAGGATTTAGACGAGGCAAAGTGTTCTAATCCTGGCTCCATTTTCTCCCCAGGGCAATCCACCTTAGTGTAAGATCTACCCTCCTAAAACTCCCTGTGAACTTGTCACCACCTGCTCAAAAGATATCAGTGACTCTGCTTCATTCATCATCACTCACAGTCCTTAGGAGAGATGGTGTGTAGTGGAATAATTATGGGCTTCAGACAGGCAAACATTCAGGTTTAAACTCCAGTTCTTCTCTTACTAGCTGGCTGACTTTGGGTAAACTAAAGTGGGAATATTCGTAGAGGGTTGTTGTGAAGATTAGACAAGATTAGAGTCTGATCTGTGGTAGACGTTCAACAAAATACATTATCTTTTAGCCTGACATTTAAGGTCCTCTAGATCAAACCACCTCTTCCACAGGGTCCTCTGCTACTCACCTACAGAAACCATCTGTTTCAGTCATCTGATGTTCTTCCTGAATTTGGAAAGCTTCAGGTAAAAGCTTTCTTTCTCCATCCTACTCTTCTCCATCCACTGTTGTGGCCCTGAACTGTGGCAAAATTACTAATGGGGCTTGTTCAAAGTTCAGATTCCCAAGTTTTACTCACACTCACTATCTGTATTCTTTTCTTTCTTTTTTTTTTTTTTTTTTTGAGATGGAGTCTTGCTCTGTTGCTCAGGCTGGAATGCAATGGTGCGATCTCTGTTCACTGCTACCTCTGCCTCCCAGGATCAAGCCATTCTCTTCCCTCAGCCTCCTGAGCATCTGGGACTACAGGCATGTGCCACCACACCTGGGTAATTTTTGTATTTTTAGTAGAGACCGAGTTTCACCATGTGGGACAGGCTGCCCTCGAACTCTTGATCTCAGGTGATCTGCCCACCTCGGCCTTCCAAAGTGCTGGGATTACAGGTGTAAACCACCATGCTTGGCCTCACTCTCTGTGTTCTAAGGATAGGGCTCAGGATCTCCACTTAGGAGAAGCTCCCAGTTTGGGTGGAATTTGCTCTAGTGGTTGAAGCTTCCTGCCTCAACAGATCTTTTCTTTATGTCCAGCACAGTACCTACATTTTCCAGGAGGTCTTTCCCACCAGCCAGCCCTGGTCACACTTACCCTCCCTGCAACCTAAAGGTGGAATATCTTAGCCCACCCCCTCCCTGGCTAGCAAGCATCATTCCTGTCCCTTAGGGCAGATGGCGATTCCTTAAGGACAGGGCCTAGGTCTTGCGGACTTGACCCTTCCTGTTAGAAGTTTAGTGCATGATATGTAAAAGGACTTAGGGAGAGCATGGGAAGGAGCACAAGCTTTGTGGCTGCCCAGGTTCAAACGTGAGCTCTGCAAAACTGTGAGATCTGGCCCACGGGGCTCAGTCTCCTTAACTGTAAAGTGTTGATAGCATGTCCACCCCACAGGTCTTTAGGGGAAGATTAAATGTGATCAGCTCTTTGGAAAGTTGTTTCTTTTTCTCTTATTCCAGATGGAGAAGAGCTTGAATTATCATGAGAATACATCTATCGTTGGGATCATCTTTGTGTTAATTTCCTCCTACAGTAGGATTTAATGACCTCTCGAATTTCCTGATGACATTGTTTTGGGCATATGTGTCATTGTCTACTGGCCACTATGCTTGTCTTTTAGGGACATTTCCTTCCAGGCCATTATGATTCTGTAGTTTCCCCCTTGAAGTCTTCAGTAAAAGAGGTAGTATGAGATCTCTCAGCACAAACAAGACTTTTTAGTATGTGACAATGATTTGACAAATGAAAATGCATTGTTATGGTGTCCACATAACAATGCAAGCGTAGTCTTTACAAAATACCTACCTAATCACATTACCCTTCTACTTAAATGGCTCCTGTGGCTGACAGGAGCAGGCCAGGCTGGTAGAACAGGCAGGGTCTGGCCAGTCTCTCTGCCCCATCTCTGTACCACCTGCACGGTATTGCACTCACCCTGGCATGCTCTGCATGCTCTGCTTTCCTTGGTATTTTCTACCTCCCTTGATTTTGCTCATGCAGTTATCTTTCCCTAGAATGCCCTTTCTCTTTACCAAGTTTTGTGAATTCTGCAATATTCAATTCAAATGGTCCAGTCCCTGATACACCCTCTCAGACACACACATGCGAGGCAGAATTAATTCCTTCCAGCTTTGTATACCTGGAGCACTTTAAAAACTACTTTGAGTAACTACTCATCCATTCACTCAACAAATAATTATTAAGTACCTCCTATGGGTCAGGCATTGATCTTGGCTCTGGGGATACTCCTGTGAAAAGGTAATGCTCTGCACCCATGGAGTTTTTCTTCCCAGTGTTTTATTCCTACTCACTTATGACTGCCCTTTCCATCAAACTCTGAGATCCATGCAGGAGGTATCTTGTTCGTATCTGTGCGCTTTTACAGCTGGCTGCAGTTATTTGAACTGGGAATTCCATGGAGAGGAAAAACTAAGTCCCAAAATACAGAGTGGTTGCTGAAGAGATTGCAGGGTGAAATAGTCATGGCCTTATAGCACCAAAATCCCAGGAACTGAGTGTTGCACACAGTGTTTCTTATTGTTTGATCAACTCCCTTGACTTTGTGTGGAGGACAAGAGGAAGAGTGTGGAGTTAAGCTGACTGCATTTACATCTACATCACTCTACCACCTAACTACCTGGGGGTCCTGGGACCTGCTCTCGAATCTTAGCTTCCTCATTTGATTAGTGGGTTTATTACTTTCCTATTGCTGCCATCACAAATTGCCATGAACTTCTTAGCTTAAAGTGGCACATATTTATTATTATATAAGTTATATGTTTTGGAGGACTGAAGTTCAAAATGGGAAATTACTGGGTTAAAATCAAGGTTTGTGAAAGCAGGGCTGTACTCCTCTGGAAACTCAGAATATGATTCTCTGTCTTTACAGCAGTGGTCCTCAACCTTTTTGGCACCAGGGACCAGTTTCGTGGAAGACAATTTTTCCGTGAACTGGGGTTGGGGTGATGGTTTTGGAATGATTCAAGTGCATTCCATTTATTATGTACTTTATTTCTATCAGTACATTATAATATATAATGAAATAATGATACAACTCATCATAATGTAGAATCAGTGGGAGCCCTGAATTTGTTTTCTTGCAACTAGATGGTCCCATCTAGGGGTGATGGGAGACAGTGACAGATCGTCAGGCATTAGATTCTCATAAGGAACACGCCATCTAGATCCCTCGTACGTGCAGTTCACAATAGGGTTCGCACTCCTATGTGAATCTAATGCTGCCACTTATCTGACAGGAGGTAGAACTCAGTTGGTAATGCAAGCAATGGGGAGCAACTATAAATACAGATAAAGCTTCACTTGCTCACCTGCCACTCACCTCCTGCTGTGTGGCCCAGTTCCTAATAGGTCATGGACTGGTACTGGTCTGTGGTCTGAGGTTGGGGGTCCCTACTCTAGAGGTCACCTGCATTTGTTCCTTGGCTCCTGGCTTCTTCCTTCATCTTCAAAGCCAGAAGTGTAGCATCTTCAAGTCTCTGTCTCCCTCTGCCCTTTTTACCTCCCTCTTAGAAGAATACTTCTGATTACATTGGGCCAAACCAGGGACTTCAGGATAATCTCCCCATATCGAGATCCTTAATCACTTCTGCAAAGTCTTCTTGGCCATGTAAGTTAACATATTCACAGGTTGTTGGTACTGGGACATAGACATCTATTGGGAGATCTTTATTCTCCCTATCACGTAGGATGGTATGGGTGTGAGTATAAATATGGGAATGGTGATAACAGTAGCTTTTCCACTGTGTTATCAGAAAGATTCCAGGAGATTCATTTATTCATCCTTTCCATCAGCAAATATTAACTGAATGCTTCCTAAGAGCTGGGCACTGCTCACAAAAAAATTGCACAAAATTTTCTGCCATTGTAGAGCTTCCATCTTAATCAGGAGAGACAGACAAACACATCATTATATAATATATTGGAGGGTGCTAAGTGTAATGGCAAGAAACCAGGAGGGAAGAGGACTGGGGAGTCCCAGGCAAGTTGTGGGCCAGGCACGGTAGCTCATGCCTGTAATCCCAGCACTTTGGGAGGCCAAGGTGGATGGATCACCTGATGTCAGGAGTTCAAGACCAGCCTGGCCAACATGGTGAAATCCTGTCTGTACTAAAAATACAAAAAATTAGCTGGGCGTAGTGGTGGGTGCCTGTAATCCCAGCTACTCAAGAGGCTGAGGCAGGAGAATCGCTTGTACCTGGGAGGTGGAGGTTACAGTGAGCCAAGATCACACCACCGCGCTCTGACCTGGGCAACAGAGCAAGACTCTGTCACGAAAAAAAAAAAAGTAGAAAATCAATAAATAAGGTGGTAATGCTGGGACAACTCGCTTGATATAATGAGTCTAAAATGCTTAGCCCAGTTCCTGAGACAGAGTAAACACAGAGCGTTTAAATGTAAATTAAAAATAAATTTAAATAAATAGGCAATCCATCTCTTCATTGTCATCCCACCATCCATAAAACAGAACTCTGTTCTTTCTGGGTGGTATCATTCATGAAATTCACTGGGCTTTTGCCAAGAGGAACTCTGATCTTTGGAAGGGTTATTTCAGTATGGAGTGTGTCATATCAGGAAATTAAAACACTGTTACAGATTTTCCTCCCCTTTGGCTCTCTTTTGGAGTAGCAATGACTGGGAGGTAAATAGCTTAGAATAGAGACAGCAAGTTTCTGATGCATGAATGGGCAGAGGCTGGGGCCAGAGAGATCTCTCCCTCGGCTTCTTCCTCCGTGTCAGCAGGAAGGAGGCTTGTAGACCTTGGCCCTGGAGCTTGCACTGATCCCAGCTGCCATGTAGAATGGCTTTAGGAAATAGAAACCCTCCAAGGTTGGGATGGAGAGAAGAAATGGGGAGAGAAGTCTTGTATGGGTTGAGACATGTTGAGCCCCTTGTGGCACCAGCCCAAGGGAGGCCAAGTGTGGGGTATTACTGTCTTTCAGAATGGAATACTGCTTAGCCATTCAACAGCCCGAGGAATGCTCATTTCTGGAGGGCAGAGACCTGGGCTGTGTCAGTGTTGGGAGACACTAATATCTCTAGTCTTCTTCCCAGGCCAGGAGAGCTTGAGCAAATGTAGACTTGTTCAGGCATATTTCCTGAATGTTAATTCAAGTGGAGGAATCCAAGCAGTTTGTAGGCAACATGTCCCTACATATGTCTTCATCAACAGAGTCTGGAATTACGCTTTGGGCAAATAGGAGAAGCTTTCTTTTCGCTGTTGACTGTTTTTGAAAATTAGATTCTTAAATAATTCCTGGTATGTTGGCTTGAGGTAGTAGGCAGCTCTCCCAAGTCCTAGAAACTTGACTTAGGCTGCCAAGGAGACTAGGATTGATTACGAAGGAATTAAAAGGCATGATTGCTTACACAGGGCTTACTAGGTGCCAATCACGATTTTAAGTATTTAACAAATATTAACTCATTTAGCCCTTATAATAACCTTGTGAAGTAATTATTATTATCTCCATTTTACATAAAGAATACTGAGTCATAGGTGAAATAACTTGCCCATGGCTATAAAATTAATACATGTTTGAAAAGGGATTCTAATCAGGGAATGAAACTATTGAGTCTGAACTCTTAATCATTAAAGTAAAGGGATAGTGTCTTAGTTGGGTCCCTCAGAAACATTGTGATTAAATATTGAGTGTACCTAGTTTATCTGGGACATGCAGGGGCACAGGCAGGGGAGACAGGAGGTGATAAAAGGAGAGGGAGTCTACCAGTGAGGCACATGTTACTAAGCCAGATACGAAGGTGGTGAACTGAAACTTAACCCTGCAGGTAAGCTCTGAGAATCAATGTAAAATGCACACCTGAGAATTATTCCTGCCAAGGAGTGGAGGAGCTGAGGTATTTATACTCCTGTGCCCATTAATCATCTTTCAAAGCCTACTCCAGGGCAGAAAAGGATATATTAACTCTCAGACACTTGTGACCCACCATGCATGCTGGCAATGTGGGGTCCAATATTCAGAGGGGTTTCTCTCCTACAAAGAGGGAGGTGCTGGCTATTGGGAGTCAGGGTGGCTTTGCAGAAATGGCAAGGGGATCTGAGGCAGTTCAGGTGGAACACCAACAACATCTATTTCAGGTATGGGACTCAAGTCTGTAAGTTCATAGAACAAAGTAAAGAAGATTAACAGGAACTGAGTTCCTAATTAAAACCAGACAATAATCTTTGAACCAAGAACATAATAGTATGCAAAGCTAACATTTATTGAGTACTAATTGTTTGCCAGGCGTTTTGTTAGGTGTTTTGCAGTCATTATTTTCCTGAAGTCTAAAAATGATCTAGAGAGGTAGACTTTATCACCCCCATTTTCTGTATGAAGAAACTGAGATTGAGACAGTAACATCCACAAGCTAGTGGAGAGTGGAGCCTAGATCTATCTGCTACCAAATAATGGTTGTGGTTGTTTTATGCTATAAAATAAATGATCATTTATAGAAGAATGTAAATTCCTTGAAGGCAGGAAACAAATCTTTTTATCTGTATGTCGCCAAGGTGTACACCAATGGTTTTCAATGAGAAGTAATTTTATCCTTCAGGGACAAATGTTCCCTGTTTGGCAATGTGTGGAGACAACTTTGGTCGTCATGACTGCAGGTGAGTGCTACTGGCATCCAGAGGGTAGAGTCCAGGGATGCTTCTAAACATCCTATGGTGCACAAAACAGCTTCCTACAACACAGAATTATCCAGCTCTAACTGTCAAAAGTGCTGAGGTAGAGCAACTGATATACACAGTACTTAGTATATGGTTAGGCTTAACAAATGTTAGCCGAATGTCTGAGTGTTGGGTGAATATGTAGATGTGCCACCCTCTGAAGGGTAGTAGGGACTGAAAATGTAATGATACCCACAAAGCACTTAGAGTTTATTATTAATTTTCATACACACTATCTCATTTGACCATTATACAATCTCAAACGGGTACATGGTGATGGTGTTATCACCATGGAGGAAATGAAGGAAATTAAGAGAGCTGTGTGTATGTAGCTGCTGCTCAAACTTAGCTCTGTTTGCCTCAGATTCCAGGGCTCTTGAAACCATCCTATACGGCATTTGAATGCATTGAAAGGTGATGCTTTGACTACTAAGGGAGAGAGGCAAAGTAGGTTTGTTATGGAAAAGATGGGAAGCTGTATATATTGGGATGCTTTTGGCTGCAAGTAACAAAATCCCAACTCAAATTTATTCCATCAATAATGAAATGAATTTCATTTATTATGTCATGAAGAGTCTTAAGGTATGGTGACCCTAAGGTTGCTTAGGTTAACTGGGGAGCCATGGCTTTAAGAAAAAAAAAAAAACCTTAAAATCTTTTCATCCTTTTTTATTGGCTGCATCCTCAGGGTGGTGATAAGATGTGATCTAGACATGCCAGCAACCAGAAAAAGAAGAGACACTTTCAGTTTTGTATCTTCTTAGGAGTGAGAGAACATTTCTTAAAGGCCTCGAGATGACTTCCTCTCATGCTCCATTGGTCAGAACGGGATTACATGCTCACCCCTAAAACCATCACTGACTAAGGCAATGGGGCTACCATACTGGCTTAGAGCAGTGGTTTTCAAATGGGGACAATTTTGTCTTTGCCTCGCCAAAGGGTAGTAGTCTGGCGATATTTTTGGTTTTCACAGGTAGGTGTTTGTCAGGAGATGCTACTAATATCTAGCATGTAGGGACGAGGGATGCTGCAAAATATCCTACAATGTACAGGACAGCCCACCCGGCAAAGAATGATCTGCTCACTGAGGTTGAGAAACCCTGGCATAGGGCAAAAGAAGATTTAATCCGGAGCCCTCCTGTAGGCGGGTGAGCACTTGAACGAAATGAAGACTCCATCAGCTTGGAAAAGGGTGTCACGGAAGTTGAGTGGGGCACCCCAAGATCATCGGCTTCAGGAGGACTTTGTACATTTTTCATGACTGATGTCATAGGAGGCGAATACAGCTCTTTTCTGCAAAACGTTTCTGGATGCCTCTGTCAGACAGTGCCATGGCCTGAACGAGCCATTGGTCTGACCCAGTCTGGCATTTCTTATCTTTATCAGGCTCACTGCCAAACCCCGAGGATAGGATGTCACCTCTGGCGGAAGATCAGTCAGGCTTAATTGATGGTGAAGCTGTGTCCCACTTTGAACCTCTCTCTTATGTAGCTGGAGCAGTGCAGATTTGGAGTCTTAGGAGCAGAGCATTCGAAATCCAGTGCAAAAAAATTTGCAAGAGGCCTGAGAGAGAGCCTGCTGTACAAAAGGATGTAAACTAGCCAGAGCCCCCTGGTAAACATAAGAAGGAAGAACATGTTTAACTTGCTTCTATTTGGGGAAAGAATTTAATACTTTCCTGAAGGAGGCCATCTGTATTCTTAACAATACTGACTGCTTGGTAGTTTTGAGCTCGTGGGATATGTTTTCCTGGCTAAATCCTATCAGAAATCCTTGAATCATGTCTGCATCCTGGTGATGGAAGGCACCAAGGAAGCCTTCGGCCACTTGGCAAGGAACTGTTACCAACCTGAAGAAGCCTATGACATCAACTAAAGATCCCCCCGCCACCAAATATTTTCAAAAGAATATTTTGAACAGATACAGGTTTTTTTTTTTTTTCTTTGCCAGGTGATTATGTATGGTAAATGTTTTATTCAAGACCAGTGTCTTTGAATTGCTCAATAATTCCCTGGTCATTGATTGGGGAATAGTAACACAGTTAACCCTTGACTAAATAGATCACAATTGTCACACATTTATCTACAAGTATTTGAATGCTCACCTTGTGCCCTGTAATTTATGTTAGAGACAAGAATGGTGAAAAAATCAATTTCTTGTCCTTGGTAACTTACAGTCTAAAAGAGGAGTCAGATTTGAACACATGATTGGAATGTCGTGGGTTGAGAGCTGTCATAACTTTCAGGAACACAGCAGACATGGGCTATCCTTTGAATGATAAATGTGTACATCCCTTTCATAACATTTATTGAGCATCTAGTATGAACCAGCCATTGGTGCTTAGGGAACTTTTATAACACATCTGATTGTCTAAAAGCTTTTCAAAAGCAAATAATCTTAAAGCAATAGGATGCATGTTTTATTAAAGATATGTACAAAACACAATGACAGCCTAGATGAAGAGTGACTTAATTTGGGAGTTTGGGAGTGGCACTGGGAAAGACTTGATAAGGAGTTAGCAAAGACATCAAGAGAGGAAAGAAAAAGCATAAAAGAGGGCAGGCAAGTCAAACTTTTCTATGTAGCAACAAGCCATGTACACATGATTTAAAAAATAATATTGGAGGCCAGGTGTGAAACAATATTGCAGGCTGGGTGTGGTGGCTCACACTTGTAATCCTGAACTTTGGGAAGCCGAGGTGGGCAGATCACGAGGTCAGGAGTTCAAGACCAGTCTGGTCAACATGGTGAAACCCCGTCTCTACTAAAAATACAAAAATTAGCTGGGTGTGGTGGCCAGGCTGAGGCAGGAGAATTGTTTGAACCAGGACCCGGGAGGAAGAGGTTGCAGTGAGCCGAGATCACGCCACTGCATTCCTCACTGGGCTACACAGTAAGACTCTATCTCTGTCTGTCTGTGTCTGTCTGTCTCGCTCTCTCTTTCTCTCTATGTATATACACACACACACACACACACACGTATATATGTATGTATATGTATGTGTGTGGATATGTGTGTGTATATATATATTGCAGCCCCTTTCCATTGGTCAGGCAGTGGGCAAGTGTATATTAAGCACCAAATGCCGTAATATCTAGGCTCCGGACTGAACAAAAGGAGTACTTGGCACAGGGTTTTGACCTTAAGAAGGAGGCAGCTTGGCTGATGGGGGCAGGTTAAGATGCTTGAAACAATTTGAAAACTCTTGAGCACTAAGCTGTGTGGTTACGGTTATCAGTATAGTGGGGGGTTCAGAGCAGGGAGCCTTCACTGTGGGCTAGAATGGTTGCAGAAGCTTTCCTAGCTGAGATAATTGAAGGTTGGTGGCATCTTTGTAGGCTACTGAGAAATAATACCATATATAGTGAGAAGTGGAAAATCACATCAAGACGTGTCCCACTTTGGGAGGCCTCATGGCAGAGGGTAATGTTCAGCTCTACAAAAAGATAAGGAGTTAGTGAGTTAGCATTTAAAGTTTGGGCTTGCTGCTGATGTGATCCTGTCTGCCTTTCTGAGCAAATCCTGGGGTGCTTTCTTAGCGTGCCACTTTGATCATCAGCTTGGTGGGTTGGAACGAATGTCAACTTTGAGTTCAAAGGCCTGTACTGAATCCTAGCTGTGCCTCTCATTAGCTATGTGACCTGGGAAAAGTTATTTAATTGCATCAAGCCTCAGTTTCCTCATCTGTAAAGTAGGGATGATAATATCTAAATTGTAGGATACTAGAGAGATTAGAAATAATCTGTAAAAAAGTGTCTAAGGTAGTGCCAAACGTAAAATGCAGAGAGCCCATTAGAAGTAGCTGCTTGAATGAGTTGGGGTATGTTTAGCTGCAAGTAATTATGAGAACCTTGACTCAAAGTAGCTTATACAGTGTATAAACTTATTATTTCACGTGACCAGAAACTCTGAAGTAGATCAAGGTTGGGGACTGATGGATTCAGTGGCCCAGTGGTATCAACAAGAATCCACCTTCTTCCCTTCTGTCTGCTCTAGCATCCTTAGTGTTGAGTCTACTCATAGGCTGGTTCCAAAAGGGTTCCTGAAGTTTGAGGCATTGCATACAGACACAAATGTGCTGTGGCAGAAGAGAGATTTTATCTTCCTATGGCCACCTTAGGTGTGAGTTAGTAAATGTTTCCCCATGCCCCCTCCATCCCAACCCCAGCAGATTCCTCTTAACATATCATTGTCCAGGATTGGGTCAGCATCAGAACTATGTACTGATGGGTGTGTTGTGTATTAGTTAGCTATTGGTGCATAACAAATCATCCCAAAACTTAGAAGTTTGAAGTAACAAGCATTTATTATCTCACTGATTATGTGGATCATATTTGGGAGCAACTTAATTGGGGGATTCTTGTCTAGGGTCTCTTGTGAGGCTGTGGTCAGTACATTGGCCAGAGGTGCAGTCATCTAAAGGCTGGACTGAGGCTGGAGGACCGGCTGGATGGCTTCTTTCCAAGGCTACTGGCAGGAGGCCTCATTTATTGACTTTGAGAACCTCTCCATGGGGCTGCTTGAAGTCCATCATGTCATGGCAGCCATCTTCCTCAGAGTGAGTGATCCAGAAGAGAGAAGGAAGCCACATTGCCTTTGTTGATGTCATCTTAGAAATCAGACTGTCTTTTCTGCCGCACTCCGTGAGAAGAGAGTTGCCAAGCACACAGGGAGGATTAAGCTTTACCTTTTAAAGAAGGGGAGTATTGAAAAATTTGCAGACATGTTTTAAAACTACCTTATGTGTGGTACAACAGAAAATTCCATGGTTATCTGGTGGTCAGGCATTTTTTGGAGCCAACTACAAGGTCTACCACACTATTGCTATTAATCACCTAAGGAACATTTATGAATCCCCTACTGTGTGCATGTCATTGCACACAGAAGACTCAGACATGAGTCCTGTTAATGAGGGTGTAAAGGGAGTGTAAGACGCACTGGGACTACATTGTGATATACAAAGCTAAATGTGGAGAGGGACAAATAAAGTACCAGGGGGTGACTGCAGATTGCAGAAGGAGGTGATTTACTTCCAATTAGCATATTCATGGAAAGACTTCACTGAGGAGGTGGGCTTTGAACTGAGCTCAACGGAGTAGGTTAGATTTATACACTCAAGGATGGGTATCTGGGTTGGTCAACAGCATGGTCATACCAAAGTTATCAGCTAGCACTTATTGAGTACCTAGTCTGTACCAGACACTGAACATACATTATCTTTAACCCTTATTGCATCCCTGGGAGACAGGCAATATTAATCCCATTTTACAGATGAAGAAACAAGCCCAGAGACATTAAATGACCCTGTGAGACCATGTATCTTGGAAGACACCCCACTCAGAGCCCTTACCTCAGAGATACTTGTGTTTTAAAAGAACTCAGGGGACAGCGCCTTGCCTTAAGGAACTTCCCTAGCTTGTTCAAAGTAAGGCTTTTATATAACAATTTAGCTTCAGGGAGTAGGTACAGCAGAATGAGTAATCTCTTTACAAAAGAATTTGTCATTTTATTGAACCTTTACAGAAGATTCTCCTTAATTATCAAGCCCACACCCCACCCAATACATTGAAAATATGATTCAAAATTTATTAAGATTTACTTTGCATATCTTTCCCCCTGGAATTCCTACTCTGTGTTATACCTTTTGTAGGCTGAGTTGTTGGAAGAATTAGCTGGTAAAAAATTAGCTTATAAATCTGGGAAGGTCTCATGGAAGAAGTAAAGTCTTACACATTCCCTTCACTTTTTTTTGATGAAGGTTACAAGATTTATCAAAGTAAAAAGACATTAATTGTTGCTAATTAACACCTGGAGCTCCACACACTCAGACCACCACCTGTGTATTGGAGGTGAGGGGGTGCCTTAACCTGGGTTACTTTGCCAAGGGGCTTTGACGTCAGGTGGAAGCAGAGAAGGAAGGGCTTAGGGTAAGCACAGAGAAAGCCACCTCCTCCAGCCTGCGGCAGAGGGGAGTGCTCCTGGCTGGGGCTGCTTTCGCAGAGCACAGATAGGACAGCTCACCAGCACAGCCCCGACCTGCCAGCCTCCCCCACAGCTGCCTCCAACCTCCAGAGTGGCTTATTCAGTAACAGAGGCAGATGCAGAGTCAGAGTGCAGCCGCGTGAGGGTTGCGTGGGTGTGTCTCCATGGGAGTGTGTGCAAGTGTGTGCAGTGTGCCTATGGTGTGTGTATGTATGTGTGGTGTGAATGTAAAGGTTTGTGTGTGCACATGAGAGTCTGTGTGTATTTCTGTGTATGCTATCTGTATATGTAGTTGTAAATGTGTGTGGTGTGGATGTGTGTTTTTTTGTGTGTGTGTGTTTGTGAATATGCACCTGGTCCTTGTATGTGTGCTGCGTGTAGCATTATGTTTGTGGTGTGGATGTCTTGTGGGTGTGTGTGTATGGTGTGAATGTGTGTTCATGTATTTGTGTGTGGCTTGGATTTGTATTTGTGACTTGTTCATGTATTTGTGAGTGTGTGGTGGTGTGTTTGTGGGTATGTGTGGTTTGGATGTGTGAGTTGTGTATTTGTGGTGTGGGTGTGTGTACATTGTGAGTGCAGGGTTTGAGTGTGCATGTGTGGTGTAGGTGTGTGTTTTGTATTTGCATGTGCATGGTGTGGATGTGTTTGTGTATCTGTGTGTGGTGTAGACGTGTGCATGGTGTGAATGTGTTTGTAGTATATTTGCATGGTGTGGATGTATGTGTTCGGTGTATTTGTGGGTGTGTGCGTGTACACTGTGAGTGTGTGAAGTTGCGAGTGTGTGGTGTGGGTGTGCATTATGTATTTGTGTGTGGTATGTGGATGTGTGTAGTTGTATTGGTGTGGACGTATGTGATGGGTATGTTTGTGGGTATGTTGCATGTTCCACTGTGTAAGTTCAAGTATGTTGGGGTGGATGTATGTGTTGTGTGGTGTGTGTTGTGGTGTGTTCTGTGTGTAGTTTATTTGCGTGGTGTAGATTTCTGTGTTGGGTGCGTTTGTGGGTGTGTGCGTGTGTACTGTGAGTGTGAAGTTGCGAGTGTGTATGTTTGGTGTGAATGTGTGTGTTGTGTATTTGTGTGGTATGGTGTGTGTGTGCAGTGTTTGTGTGCACGGTGTGGATGTGTGTGTTGGGTGTGTTTGTGAGTGTGTGCGTGTGCACTATGAAGTTGCAAATAAATATGTGTGGATGTGTGTGTTGTGTAGTTTGTGATGTGGATGTGTGTCAGGTGTTTGTGGGTGTGTGCGTGTGCACTTTGTGCGAAGTTGTGAGTGTGTATGTGTAGTGTGGATGTGTATGTTATTTGTGTGGTGTGGAGGTGTATTGTGTTTTTGTGGATGTGTGTTTGCATGTGCGGTGTGAGTGTGCTGGATTGCGAGGGTGTAGGTGATGAGTGTATGGCTGCTGTACCACTCCTCTGAGCGGCGGGGACCCAGGACTCCCCTCTCTCTTGCAGCCTTGCTCATTTGTTCAGGCTCCTCATCGCTGAGTGAGGGAGGGGGTTTCTGCCCAGCACCCGGTCCTTGGAAAGGCTCCTCCCAGGAGCCCAGCGAGCAGCCGCCCCACCCCTCCCGGGTGCAGACCCTCACCGCGCCCACCGCTACCGGCCCCTCCCGCTGCAGCGCAGTCCTTGCTGCCCTCCATTCTGTAGGTGGCAGCCTTGGTAAAGCCTTGTTCCCATCCTGCCCCTGGGGAGAGGAGCTTCAGCAAAAGACTTTTAGACTTTAGCATCTCGATTTTCAAACAAACAACTCTACCTTTTACAGTTTAAAATAAAACAAGATCCAGAGAATGCCCTTTTAAACAAAGCCACATTTACCTGAGACACTGGGGATAGAAAGCAGGTTTTTGGTGCAGGTTTGGAGTGCAGTTCATCCCTGCCCCCGCTACGAATGCACATCCGCATTCGCCTTTGAGTGGTGAGCAAGAGAGCATCTGAGAAAACACGCTAGAGGCAGCCAAACCTCTAAATCCTGGCACCAAGGGACAGGAGTGGGTCCCCTGTCTGCCTTTTCTACTCACTTTCTATCATCTAGTTGATCAACAGACATCAGTGGGGACACTGGGAGGTGAGGAGGGGTGTCTTCTCCCTGCCACATGGGCACTGTGCTAGCGTCAGGGGCACAAAATGGAAGCAGACCTGGTTTCAGTCTGATGTGGGAAAGAGCTAAAGTAAACACACAGTGAATTTGCTGCTGTTTAGGGATATGGGGCCTGGAGGAGGGGCCAGGGGGCTTCCTGGAGGAGGTGACACTGCCCTGATTTTTAAAGGACTAGTTGGAATTATTTAGGCCAGGGGACATTTGGCAATATCTACGTTTTTCTGTTGTCCAAACTGGGGATGAGGTGGAGTTGCTACTGGCATCTAGTGGGTAGAGGCCAAGGATGCTTCTAAATACCCTACAGTGTATGCAGGACAGTCCCCTCCAGTGCAGAAATATCCAGCCCCAAATGTTCACAGTGCTGGGGTTGAGAAACACAGGTCTAGACTAGAGGAAAAGTGCTGTGGTTTGAATGTTTGTGTCCCCCCAAATTCATATGTTGAAATCTTGATCTCCAAAGTGATAGGCTGAGGCGGTGGAGCCTTTGGGAAGTGATTAGGTCACGAATGGGATTAGTGCCCTTATAAAAGAGGCAAGACAAAGATCTCTAGACCCTTCCACTGTGAGGACACAGAAGGCAGCGCCTGTGATCCAGGAAGCTGACCGTCAGCAGACACCAAATATGCTGGCACCTTGATCTTGGACTTCTCAACCTGTAGAACTGTGAGAAATAAATGTCTGTTATTTATAAGCCCAGTTTATGTGTTTTGTTACAGCAGCCTGAACAGACTAAGGCAGAAAAGCATTCCAGGGGATTATGATGTGGACTGGGAGGAGCTGCAGACAGCTAGGTTTGTCTGGAAGGACTGCTGGGTGTGGGAGAGGGCTTACAAATGGGAGTACAGCCGGGTGCAATGGTTCATGCCTGTAATCCCAACACTTTGGGAGGCCGAGGCAAGAGGATTGCTTGAATCCAGGAGTTTGAGAGTAGCCCGGGCAACATAGCAAGACCCTGTGTCTACAAATAATACAAAAACTAGCTGAGTGTGGTGGCATGTGCCTGTTGTCTCAGATGCTCAGGAGACTGAGGTGGTAGGATCACCTGAGTCCAGGAGGTCGAGGCTGCAGTGAACTCTGATCACTCCACTGCACACTAGCCTGGGTGACAGTGCAAGACCCTGTCTCTAAGAAATAACTAATAAAAGAAATAGTAGAGAAGCTGTCAGATGGAGATGAATGAAGACCCTTGAATGTCATGCTAAGGGGTTTAGACTTTATCTTAGGGAAGGGGAAACATGAAAGGGTTTTAAGCAGGGGAGTCCGATATGCTTTTTAGAACGATCACTCTGGATACTACATGTCAGGTGTGGTGGAGGGTGGCAGGGCTGCACACAGAGGGTAGAGGTTTCAAATGTGGGCTGATAGTGCATGCAAGCGGAGAAGTGATCACGATGTTTCCACAAAAGAACTTAGAAGTGGTTTAGTTAATGTGGTGCAATGGAATGCAGTTACGCAACAGAGTCGTTTTTATATTTCAAGAAGAAAGCTATGGGAAGAGAAGCATTAGGGATATAGAGTTTTGCATGGCTGCCATGCCCTTTTATTTAAATGACCAACCAGGTCAGCACGTTGCATAAGGACACGGGCAAATTACTTCTGCTAACCGAGGCGGAACTCTCCAATAGCCCAAATTCCAGTGCTCCATCCATCCAGGGAGGTGTCTATGAGATGATAGGTCATCAAGGCGAATAACGAGTTGTTTGTCTCCTGGCATGGATCCTTCTGGGATTGGAGGTGTCTTCTGACAAGGCGTCATGGGTTGTATCCCCCACCAAAACAAAGTTTATGTTGAAGTCCTCACCCTCAGTACCTCAGGATATGACCTTATTTGGAGAGAGAGTTTTTACAGAGATAATCAAGTTAAAATGAGGTCATCAGGGTGAGCCCTAATCTGATAAGACTGGTGTCCTTATAAAAAGGGAAAAGTTGGACACAGAAACAGACATGCAGAGAGGAGAGATGGTATGAAGATGTATACAATCTTTACAAAATAGTAAGTACTAATATTTTTATTATGGCATCAATGGAAAGAACGCCGTCAAGGAGCCAAGGAACGCCTGAGGCTACCAGAAGCTGGAAGAAAGGCATGAAACAGATTGTCCTTCAGAGACTCCAGAGGGAACCACCAACACCTTGATCTTAGACTTTTAGCCTCCAGAACTATGAGAGAAAAAAATCGTATTGTTCAAGCCACCAAGTTTGCAGTACTTGGCCACAGCGTTTCTAGAGAACTAATGCTGATACCAATCACACGAAGTGATTGAAAAGGGGAGAAGTCCTGGTGAATTTCAGAAAAACCCCTGATCTCAGTTATGCAAGTGAGATTATCAGGGGAATCTGAATCAATCATCCTTTTTACCTGAAAGCAGTAGGCAGAAAGGAAGTTAAATTCCATAGAAATCCATTAATCATCCAGGCATGGTAGCTCACGCCTGTAATCCCACCACTTTGGGAGGCCCAGGCAGGCGGATCACTTGAGATCAGGAGTTCGAGACCAGCCTGGCCAATGTGGCGAAACCCCGTCTCTACTAAAATTACAAAAATTAGCTGGGCATGGTGGCAAATGCCCGTAGTCCTAGCTACTGGGGAGGCTGAAGTATGAGAATCACTTGAACCCAGGAGGCGGATGTTGCAGTGAGCCAAGATCACACCACTGCACTGCAGCCTGGGTGACAGAGTGAGACTCTATCTTGAAAAAAGAAAAAAACCTTTCGATCGTCCAGTGCAGTGGTTCTCAAAGTGTGGTCCCTGGACCAGCAGCATCAACATCACCTGGGAATGCAGATTCTTGGGCTTCCCCTGAAATCTCCTGGTTGGTGACTCCAGTGGGTGGAGAGCCCCTGGCCTAGGGTCTGTGAGACCCTGGAGAAGTCAGGCAGAGCTTCACAGGGGAGGTGACACATGAGATGTGCCTTGAGGGAAGGTAGGGCTTTGAAAGGAGCCAGGGAAGGACATTTGAAAGGGAGCAGAGGCAAGGAGATATAGACGCGTGAGGCTTCTTCAGAGAGGCAGTACAGTTTGGAGGGTATGTGGAGAGGAGGGTGAGAGAAAGGGAGTACAGACATATGGTGGGCAGTGAGGATGGGTGGGGAGTGGTGGCTCACATCTGTAATCCCAGCATTTTGAGAGGCCAAGGCAGGAGGATCACTTAAGTCTTGACATTTAAGACCAGAGTGAGGCTCACATCTGTAATCCCAGCATTTTGAGAGGCCAAGGCAGGAGGATCACTTGAGTCTTGATATTTAAGACCAGAGTGAGCAATATAGCAAGACCCTGTCTCTACAAAAAATACAAAAATTAGCCAGGTGTGGTGATACGTGCCTATAGTCCCAGCTACTCAAGAGGTTGAGGCAGGAGGTTCACTGGAGCCCAGGAGTTTTCAAGGCTGTAGTGAGCTATGATGGTGCCACTGCATTCTAGCCTGGGTGACAGAAACGTGACCCTGTCTCTAGACACATTAAAAGAAAGTGAAGATGAAGTCAAAGATGTTGTCATGTTGTAAAGGATTTGTGAGCCAGGATGAGTTTATATTTAATGGGGGCCACTGAAGAGTTTTAGGAACATTACTGTAGGCTGAAGTATCAATGTGTAATTTGGGTATGTGTGTGATATTCAAATTAGCTGACCTATTAGGACTGTCTCAGCCAACAAATCACTGATTGCAGATACTCAACCATGCTTTCTT